>NC_138774.1:300692725-300901405 GCF_965119305.1 Pelophylax lessonae
TTGTGCCCAATGTGAGGCCCAACAAGAGAGTCAGGTGTTCTCATCCAATACCAGTACCTGACCTCACAAATTCCCACAGACACCCTCCAACATCTTGTGGAAAGTCTACCCAGAAGGGTAGAGCATGTTATGGGAGGGGTAAATCCATACTAATGGCCATGTTTTGTAATGGGTCTTCCAACAAGCTATTAGAGGTATGTGACTTCTATACGTAAAATGTTTTTTTGCAAAAGATATATTTTTCTACTCTGTGCTGTAATCCAGGTACCCCTGTCAGACAGCAAAGACAGGTCTGTGACCTTACTCTTCTTTACTGAATTTAACCAATACAGCGTGGTGAAGGCCACATCCTTAGCCCTCTGGCTGTACAATGAAGAAGCAGCAAGTCAACAAAGTCATCCCTTTTGCTCTACAAATCATTGTTTTTAGCTGAAAACTGGTTGAGATGGAAATTTTATATGCCTGGAGAAATGTTATGGCCTAAAGTATATCAAAGTTATTGGTAACCTAATTAAATGTTCACACTAAAAAAACTGAGTTTGGGTGCGGACCGAACCCTGCTTAACGCCTTCATTGACACTAATCACGTCAATAGCATAAGGACCAAGCAAATACTGACTTTTTGTGAAACCTAAGGTTCCCTAGGGCCTGTGTGGGCAGAATCTTAGCGTGAGAACTGCTTCTTTCTCAATGCAAGGCAAATGGAATTCAAAGGCAGTCTGAAACCGGTTAGAGCAGCTTCATCTGCAGGACAGAAGAAAGTCAACTGTAGGCCTGGAGGAGGTCAACTATAAGTTAGGAGAAGGTCAACTGTAGGTTAAATAAAGGCCAACCGCAGATCATAAGGAAGTCAACTGCAGGTCAAAGGTGATCAGATGCAAGACCGAAGGAGGTCGTCTGTAGGTCAAATCAAAGTCAACTGCAGGTCAGAAGGAGGTCAACTCTAGGCCAGGAGGAGGTTACCTATAAGTCAGGAGAAGATCAACTGTAAGTTAAATGAAGGCCAACTGCAGATCAGAAAAATATCAACTGCAGGTCAAAGGTGATCAGATGCAGGTCAGAGGGAGGTCATATCCAGGTCAGAAGGAGGTCAACTTTAAGTCAGGAGAAGGTCAACTGTAGGCTAAATAAAGGCAAACTGCAGATAAGGATGTCAAGTGCAGGTCAAAGACGATCAGATGCAAGTCAGGAGGTCATGTGTAGGTCAGATCAAGGTCAACTTCAGGTCAACTTGCAGGTCAAAGACGATCAGATGCAAGTCAGGAGGTCATGTGTAGGTCAGATCGAGGTCAAATTTAGTCCAAGAGGAGGTCAACTATAGGTCAGGAGGTAAACTGTAGGTTAAATGAAGGCCAACTGCAGATAAGGATGTCAACCGCAGGTCAAAAGTGATCAGATGTAAGTCAGAAGGAGGTAACGTGTAGGTCAGATCAAGGTCAACTGCAGATCAGAAGGAGGACAACTCTAGGCCAGGAGGAGGTTACCTAGAAGTCAGGAGAAGGTCAACTGTAAGTTAAATGAAGGCCAACTGTAGATCAGAAAAATATCAACTGCAGGTCAAAGGTGATCAGATGCAAGTCACAGGGAGGTCATTTGTAGGTCATATCCAGGTCAACTGCAGGTCAGGAGGAGGTTAACTGTAGGCAAGGAGGAGGTCAACTATAGGTCAGGAGGTAAACTGTAGGTTAAATGAAGGCCAACTGCAGATAAGAAGGATGTCAACCGCAGGTCAAAGGTGATTAGATGCAAGTCAGGAGGTCATGTGTAGGTCAGATCAAGGTCAACTTCAGGTCAGAAAGAGGTCAAATGTAGGCCAGGAGGAGGTCAACTATAGGTCAGGAGGTAAGCTGTAGGTTAAATGAAGGCCAACTGCAGATAAGGATGTCAACCGCAGGTCAAAGGTGATCAGATGCAAGTCAGAAGGAGGTCATGTGTAGGTCAGATCAAGGTCAACTATAGGTCAGGAGGTCAACTGTAGATTAAATGAAGGCCAACTGCAGATCAGAAGGATGTCAACTGCAGATCAAAGGTGATCAGATGCAAGTCAGAAGGTCATCTGTAGGTCAGATCAAGGTCAACTGCAGGTGAAAAGGAGGTCACCTGCATGTCCAATGATTTCAGAAATGCCTCAAACTGATCACAAATGCAAGTATAATGCACCTGTCAGCCTGATGCATTTGTTCCTCAGGGGCGTGTAGCAATGGTAAGTATTAGTAGGAGGAGAGAGAGGTTTTAAGAGAACCATTACTTTTTTATGAATAGGAAAATTGGTAGCTACTCCTTAAAGTGTATATATACCCAAAATTAAATCTTGGGTATGCAGCAGGATCCTTTTTTTTAAGCTGACAGAACCCCATGCTTTAAACTGTTGTTGTTGGTATGTTATAAATATTACCTCTTCATCCTGCCAGTTAAATCTGACTTCTTTTTAGAGGGTGACAACACTAAATCACTAGCTCCCAATGCAGTGGTAGTGTTGTCACCCCTGCGTTTATAATCATGCATTGGAAGTAAAGGCTTTGTCACCCCATTCCTGCAATCCATGGCCAGCAGTGCTGGAGTGACAGTAGCAGGATGGGCAGTTTGGATAGGGACTGAAGGACAGGTGATCAGGGATCCTGAGGATTTTGGTGTATGAGTCATCAGTGCAGGGCCGGGACAAGGGGTGGGCAGGAGGGGGGCGGTTGCCCTGGGTGCAATGGTTTATTGCAGGGATGGGGGGGGTGCCTTGACCCTAACCCTAATGGAAAGGGGAGGCGCAGTTTGCCATCCTTGCCCTGGGCGCTGGATGACCTTGTCCCGGCACTGCATCAGTGATATCACCGGAGGTGACAACCCACTGCAGCTTCTGCCTGACCCTGCAGAGGGCTAGAGCTGAACAGGGAGTCACGTGACCGTAAATTAAAAACCAGAATAAAAGGTGCCGTCAGCTATTTTTAATGCTAATAAGTCACAATGTGCTTTGTTTTCTTCCATGCAGTGCGCTCTGATTGCTTTCTGTGAGCCGGGTTCACATAAACTTTGAAGGGCTTGTGTAGGCAGAAGATGAAAACCTTCTCAGGAGATTGCTGAAAGGTAAAATTATTACAGCCGGGAAGCGCTTAAAAAAAATGTGGATTGTATTTTTACACTATGTACACAGCTCTCCGCACCTGTCAATCACAGGGTTCATATCCTTAGATTTTTGCCCTGCAGCAACGAGAGAGATGGAATTCATTATGAAGTGCAATGATTCACCATCTCAGCCTGGCAAATGTTATTTTCAAACGTCTCCAGTGAATGTCAGTGCGGGAAATGTAGCGTTGGCCCATTTATAAACGGGGGGTGAGCATTATGGCACGGCACCTTCCCCATCAAGAGCAGATGTCAGGGAATGTCATTGCCACTGCCAACGTTGGGCCAATGGACTTTATAAATGGGGCAAATGTTGCCCAGTAAATGCTGGGAGAATGTTATGTTTGCAAGGAACTCCTTCTTAAGCATGAAACGTCCTCTCCCTAAAGCATGCCAACGAGTGAAATTGACGAGTAAACTGGGAGGACTTATGTGTGCTTCTGGGCATAACGTAGATTGGCATTATGAAGTAGCACATGTGTTCCTGATAACTGATATCCATGTGGACAATATAGAAACTAATTTGCTGTCGTAAAACATTACGTAATTCACACGTTATCATGCATTAGTTAAATAAAAGCTTTTCATGTGTGCTATGCCAGCATTGGGTTCGGTATATAATGATGTGACGGGAGTCACTTTGGGCATGGGGGTTGTGGACCCCAAATTCCTTTAGAGAGGTTGAGGGGCACCATGCCCAGCCTTATGGGGCTCTCTTATGTTTAAGTCACCCTACATCTGTTATGGATGCAGGGTGACCAGAAGGGTGGTGAACACTGAAAATATGGTTTGGACTACTACAAAGGGGACAGTCATATTCAGGAATAATGTCTCCCTTGTAATATGAAGATTTTTATTCCCTGTATAGTATGAGGTCTCTGACCAGGAAGTACAACTCCTAATATGGTCATTCCAGGAAGTTCAATGAGGAGACGGACTGTCTGGCAATGTTGCTTTTGTCTGAGTTGGCTTTCCATTCACCTATTGTCGGGTGTGCTAATGAACTCACCTGTTGTCTGCTAGGGGATGTATTGACACTCAGAGTAATGTGTATTGGGGGCTCGTTATGGAACCATTGTTCTGTGTCTGGCTATTGTGTACATTGATTGCCCCCTGGGGCTTCTGTCTCATTGCACATAACAGTCCTTCTGGTCAAGCTATCCAAGCTGGACCAATCCCTGCTGACTCATTTTTAAGTCCTCATTTGCATGGCTGGAGAGGACCTGAAGGGGAACTGCAGGTACTTTGCAATTGACCAATGGGAGGGCGGTTGTTGGGGGCAGGATGTTCCAAATTCTGTATAAAAGTGTGCTGTGTTCTTCCAATAAATTGTCTTCCTGTTTGAACTTACATACAGCCTGCTTGGTGTTTGTTCGAATGGATTTCGAACAGCACATAGCTGTAGTTCGGATCCCGGATCCTTGGTTGACCGAACCATCAGACGTTGCGATCTGCAAGCTGACTCACTAGAAACAGAGGAGTGTCGGGAGAGCGGAAGCGAGCGAGCAAGGGTCTCGTTACAAATGACTTGGGTTGTCCAGGTGTCACAGCAATATATTGGCCACCAAATCTCTTCTGGACCACCAGACTCAATCCTAAACAGAAGAGACTTCACCCTGCAGATGTCATGGAATGCCAGGAAGTCATTATCTCCTATTTGTAGAGTACATCACAAAGAAGTCATAACTGCAGTCTAAAGGTGATTCTACCTTTATAGTGAGCCTTGCAGTCTGCAGCAACTAGCTCCTATATTGTATCACCCCCCCCCCTCTCCCCATCCAAAAATGCCGGGCCTAGGAAAAAAACTAAAAACATTAACAAAGAAAAGAATTTAACTTACGCAAGAGTTTTTGAACTCCTGACTTTCACACCTACTGTATGTCCCAATGTGTGAGGACCCTTCCAACCTTGTGGTAACAGTTTGGTGAAGTCCCTTTCTGTTCCAGTATGACTGTGCCCCCCCCCCCCCCCCCCAGTGTACAAAACCAGCTCCATAAAGACATGGTGTAATCGGTATGATGTGGAGGAACTCCAATGTCCGTTACAGAGCCCTGACCTAAACCCTACTTCTGGAGGATCTTTGGTATAAGGTCTTCTTATCTAACATCAGTACTTGCCCTTAACCCTACAGAACACCTTTGGGATGAGGCCTTCTCAAAGGTGTTTAGTAGATTTGAGGTCATGGAGGAAGTCAAGTGTCCTGAACAGAGCCCTGACCTCATCCCTACTGAACACCTTCGGGAGGAATTGGAATGTCGATTGTGAGCGAGGTCTTCTTATCCAACAATAGTACCTGACCTCACAGATGGACACAGATTCCCACAGACATCCTCCAAAACCTTGTGGAAAGTCTTCCCAGAAAAGTGGAGGATGTCATAGCCACAAAGGGGGAGAACTCTATATTAATGGCCATGGTTTTTAGGATGGGGTGCCCAATTCAAGTGTCCTTCACAGAGCCAAGACCTTATTCTTACTGAACACCTTTTGGAATGAGTCAAAATACGATTGAAAGCCAGGTCTTTTTTTGGTGCCCAACGTAGGTCCTGATGTGTGAACCAGAACTTTTTATTCAACATCAGTACTTGACCTCAAAAGTGGGCACAAATTCCCATAGACCACCCTCCTAAATCTTGTGTAAAATCTTCCCAGTAAGGTGGAGATGGTATAGTCACAAAAGGGGTCCAACTCCATATTAATGGCCAGGGTTTTAGAATGGGGTGTCCAACTTGAGTGTTCTGCACAGAGCCCAGACCTCAGCCTTACTGAACACCTTTGTGATAAGTCGGAATGCCAACCAAGAGCCTGGTATTTTTTTTATTTCTTTTGACGCCCAATATGGGGCCCCATGTGCTTCTTATCCAACATCAGTACCTGACCTCACAAATGGGCACAACATCCCACAGACACCCTCCAAAATCTTATGGAAAGCCTCACTAGAAGGGTGGAGGATGTTATAGCCACAAAGGGGGATAATTCAGTACCATTGGCCATAATGGGGGAGGGGGCAACTCCATATGAATGACCCGGATTTTAGGATGGGGTGCCCAACTTAAGTGTCCTGCTCATCGCCTGGACTGCAATCCTCCTGAAAAGCTTTGGGATGAATTGGAACACTGATTAAGAGGCAGGTCTTTTTTATTGGCGCCCAATGTGGGGCCTGATTTGAAAGTCTGGTCTTCTCATAAAACATCAGTATCTAACCTCACAAATTGACAGGAATTCCCACAGACACACACCAAAATCCTTTCCAGAAGAGTGGAGAAAGTTATAGCCACAAAGGGGGGCAACTCAGTATCATTGGCCATAATGGGGGGGCAACTCCATATTAATGAGCAGGATTTTAGAATCAGGCGCCCAACTTAAGTGTCCGGTGCTCATCGCCTGGACTGCAATCCTTCCGAACAGCTTTGGGATAAATTGGAGCACCGATTAAGAGGCAGGTCTTTTTTATTGGCGCCCAATATGGGGCCTGATGTGCAAGTCTGGTCTTCCCATAAAAGATCAGTATCTGACCTCACAAATGGGACACAAATTCCTACAGACACACACCAAAATGTTGTGGAAAGAGTTCCCAGACTAATGGAGGAAGTAAAAGCCACGGGGGGGGGGGGGGGGCAACTCCATATTAATGGCCAGGATTTTAGAATCAGCCGCTTTGGGATGAATTGGAGCACCGATTAAGAGGCAGGGCTTTTTTATTGGTGCCCAATATAGGGCCTGATGTGCAAGTCTGGTCTTCTCATAAAACCTCAGTATCTGACCTCACAAATGACAAATGGACAGAAATTCCCACAGACACACACCAAAATTCTTTCCAGAAGAGTGGAGAAAGTTATAGCCACAAAGGGGGACAACTCTATCATTGGCCATAATGGGGGGCGACTCCATATTAATGACCAGAATTTTAGAATTGTGTGCCCAACTTAGGTGTCCTGTGCTCATCGCCTGGACTGCAATCCTCCCGAACAGCTTTGGGAAAAATTGGAACACTGATTAAGAGGCAGGTCTTTTTTATTGGCGCCCAATGTGGGGCCTGATGTGCAAGTCTGGTCTTCTCATAAAAGATCAGTATCTGACCTCACAAATGGGACACAAATTCCCACAGACACGCACCAAAATGTTGTGGAAAGAGATCCCAGACTAATGGAGGAAGTAAAAGCCACAAAGGTGGCAACTCCATATTAATGGCCATGGTTTTGGAATGGGATGTCCAACAAACTCATATAGGTGTGATGGTCTGGAGCCATTTGGTCGTTTGGGGCTTGCTATATAAGGGTTGGTCGCTGTGCACTGCAGGGTCTCTTTTAATGTGGAAAAACTAAGACTTTCTTTTTTAAAGACATCAGATTCTACACTACAATGTTAAATAGGCAACCTAAACACACAAGCATGTGAAAAAAAACACAAACAGTTCTGTAAAATGACATTGTAAGCAATATACAGCAAATTATCAATGGTGGCTGCTTGGTCCTTGTTTTATTGTAATTGGTGGCTGTTTGGTCCCTATTTTATTGTAATTGGTGGCTGCTTGGTCCTTATTTTATTGTAATTGGTGGCTGCTTGGTCCATATTTTATTGTAATTGGTGGCTGCTTGGTCCATATTTTATTGTAATTGGTGGTTGCTTGGTCCTTATTTTATTGTAATTGGTGGCTGTTTGGTCCCTATTTTATTGTTATTGGTGGCTGCTTGTTCCCTACTGCCAATTACATTTTCCTGACAATCTCAAAGTTTTTATTCAAATTATGATTGTGTTTTGTGATTCTACATTATATATTCTTATATAACGAAAAGCTACAAAGGGTCTCCAGAAACATCTAACCTTGTGTCTTCAGAGACCCATTGTTCCTCTCCTATACATATGAAGACTTTGATAATAATCAGAGGATGTCCTAGGAACGTGTGACATCTCACCCACTTGGGTTACGTCATCTTCAACACATAACATCAACAGCAGTAAGGACAGCCTGAGAGCTAAGGACAGCCTGAGGGCTAAGGACAGCCTGAGGGCTAAGGACAGCCTTAGGGCTAAGGACAGCCTTAGGGCTAAGGACAGCCTTAGGGCTAAGGACAGCCTTAGGGCTAAGGACAGCCTTAGGGCTAAGGACAGCCTTAGGGCTAAGGACAGCCTGAGGGCTAAGGACAGCCTGAGGGCTAAGAACAGACTGAGGACTAAGGACAGCCTGAGGGCTAAGGACAGCCTGAGGGCTAAGAACAGACTGAGGACTAAGGACAGCCAAAAATCACACAAACCACATATACACATAGTCACACATAAGATCCTAAAATGATATATTTCATACATATCCTTTCCTATGTATACAGGATCCTTTCCTATGTATACAGGATCTATCCATCCGAAGCATCTGCCAACAGGGCCGCCCTGCCAACACAATACCGGCACACCATCCTCAACTGACAAGACAGAGAAACTGTTTGTGGCTGCTAAGAATTAGGATCTGGTAGGAGGATTCCGGTGGTGGGGGGCTGAAGAAAAGGAGTGACAAAAAGGGAAATTTATGGGGCTGTTAGGTGCAAATGATCACCATTTGTTTGAAGCGGACGCTAAACTCGTTTCAGGGAAACACATCCCTCTTCTTCAGGGCTTGAACATACAGAAGATTGGCTAACTTGGCAATGTAGCTGCTACAGATGTCTGAGTTCCTGTTCTTAAGAGAGATGTATGGGGTATACTTACCTAGGTGGATGCCTAGTCCCTGTCCCCTGGCACCTATAACTCTAAGAATCGAGCGATCGAACACCACCAATCGCTCGGATCTCACAGCTCCGTGAGTAGAGAGCAGATGACTGTCATTTAGCAGCTCTCTGCTCTGCCCCCTCCTCACTCACTGGAGTGTCTGGGTGTGGAGAGGGCGGGAGCAGCCTTCTCAGGCTATCAGGGGTTTGCTGAGAGGCTGAGCTGGGTCTGGTCCAGGCATGTGAGTGGATCCCGATTCTATGGTCATGATGATGCCCGAGCCTGTGACGTCAGCAGAGGGCAGTCTTCAGCCCACTGACTGCTGAAAACGAGTCACAGGAGTGCAAAACGAGCTACTCACTTGGGATCTATAGGAAAAGTACAGCCAAACGGGCTTTCCCCATATTTCTTCTTTAAAATCTTGATTTAGTGAGACAGCGAGGTGACAAGAGGAATCATGAAAACATTTCACAGCCTTCTATTACTGGAGCTGGCTCTTTACAACTTCAAGGCTCTTACCGAAAGAAACCCTTTCCTAATGCCAAGGTTAAATCTTCAGGCCTCAATAATAACCTCTAATCTACTGCAAGGGCCTTAAATGTTCACAATATGGACCACCATGTATTTATACATGGAGATCATATCCCCCCCTTATGTATTTATACATGGAGATCATATCCCCCCTTATGTATTTATACATGGAGATCATATCCCCCCTTATGTATTTATACATGGAGATCATATCCCCCCTTATGTATTTATACATGGAGATCATATCCCCCCCTTATGTATTTATACATGGTGATCATATCCCCCCTTATGTATTTATACATGGAGATCATATCCCCCCTTATGTATTTATACATGGAGATTATATCCCCCCTTATGTATTTATACATGGAGATCATATCCCCCCTTATGTATTTAAACATGGAGATCATATCCCCCCTTATGTATTTATACATGGTGATCATATCCCCCCTTATGTATTTATACATGGGGATCATATACCCCCCTTATGTATTTATACATGGAGATCATATCCCCCCCTTATGTATTTATACATGGAGATCATATCCCCCTTATGTATTTATACATAGAGATCATATCCCCCCTTATGTATTTATACATGGAGATCATATCCCCCCCCTTATGTATTTATACATGGAGATTATATCCCCCCTTATGTATTTATACATGGTGATCATATCCCCCTTATGTATTTATACATGGTGATCATATCCCCCTTATGTATTTATACATAGTGATGATTGTATGGTAATATAATAGGAGATAATGGGCGTTTATTCGTTCGGTTGAATAATGGGTTGATGGGGGTTGTCTGTAGCGCCCAGCATGTGTCTGATGAGTGCGGAGGGATGCACACCTCACTGACGCGGGCGCTCGCCTCCCTTCACACATCTGTTGTGAAGCTGTTTTTGGTAATAAAGCTTTGTGTTTCTATGGAGGTCGTACTCCCGGGAGCGATCGCCTTTTTTATGGATTGCCGTCTCTCCGGAGTGTTGGATTCTCCGGAGGGCGTCCTGTGTATGTGAAAGAAAGGCTGCAATCTATTAACCTCTTGCCACCCACAGAATGCGTAATGTATGGCAGCAAAGAGGGCGGGATTTACCACCCACAAACATGCATCCCCGGGTGTCAGAGGTTTCTGTGCTAAGGACAACGACCCAAAACATCCAGCCAGAGCTACAATGGAATGGTTTACATCAAAGCATATTCATGGGTTAGAATGGCCCAGTCACAGCCCAGACCTAAATCACATTGAGAATCTGTGGCAAGACTTGAAAATTGCTGTTCACAGACGCTCTCCATCCAATCTGACAGAGCTTGAGATATTCTGCAAAGAAGAATGGGCAGAAATGTCCTCTCTAGATGTGCAAAGCTGGTAGAGACCTCCCCAAAAAGACTTCCCAGCTGTAATTGCAGCTTAAGGCGGTTCCACAAAGTATTGACTCCGGGGGGTGAATACAAATGCAGCCACACTTTTCACGTTTGTAGAAAATTTGGAAAACCATTTAATGGGGGCCATGCTGTGGAATCCTATGGACCACTGAACTACATTTACTCACAAGGTGACAGTGAGAGGGAGGAGAAAAGGCTGTATTTCTGGGGCTACAGACTAAGGAGCTTTCCTCTTTGCGGTAGGGATACCATAGTGAGCACATCTGTCTACCTGGGTGTGGACCCACCTAACACAAGCCTGTGACCTGAGCCAGAGGTCAGGATCCTGTGCGCTGGGGTCCAGGGAGAGCAGATCTGTCTACCTGGGTGTGGACCCACCTAACACAAGCCTGTGACCTGAGCCAGAGGTCAGGATCCTGTGTGCTGGGGTCCAGGGAGAGCGGATCTGTCTACCTGGGTGTGGGCCCACCGAACACAAGCCTGTGACCTGAGCCAGAGGTCAGGATCCTGTGTGCTGGGGTCCAGGGAGAGCGGATCTGTCTACCTGGGTGTGTTCCCACCTGACACAGGCCTGCAATTGGGATCCTGTGTGCTGGGGTCCATAGAGTGTAGATCTGGGCACACTGGGGCTGCGGACTAAGCTATTGGCAGGACACAGATTCTTGCTGCAAGAGAGACCAGAGCACTGTAGTCCTGTGAGCTGAGGACCAGAGCCACTTCAGGCAGATCCTGAGGATGTTTGAACAGCGGGAATATTGTGGCTATATTGCTGGGCCTGGTGAGACAGCATTGTTGCCACTTACCTGTTTCTGCTAGTAGGGACTGAGCACCTAGGGATTGGACATTTGACTAACAGCCTTTACCACTGCATGCAGACTTTACTGGGATTGAACCTATGTGCACCACCATAAAGAATAGGCCTCAACGCTAGCCATCTGAGAATTCTAGAATCCTCATTTGGTTTTAGGGCAACATTGCCAGACTTTATATCAAATTGTTTTTCATGAAGACTAGACAACACATACACTTGACAACACTCTTTTTTTTTAACAGATAGGGACAATACCATTAAATACTAAACAGTAACAGACAGGACATGTAAAAACTGTAGTTTTGGACAAGTTAGGTAAAACATCTGGGGGTCCTTTACTGACATAAGTGCACAGCTTTAAATGTGCAATACATCATATAAACTGCTAGTAACCGCTTTTAGTCTGACCACTTTGGAGAGAATATAGATGATTTTAGGCAACTCGCTCGATATCGTACTGATAGTTCTAACATGACCTAAAGATCCACCATAGACTGCGAAGATTGTTTATGGGTAGGACTTACACCATATGGCCAAAGTATGTGAACATCTGACCATCACACCTACAATATGGCCAGAAATATGTTAATACCCCATCATACAAAGACATTGTAGACAATTGTGCTCTTCCAACTTTGTAGTTACAGTTGGGTTAAGACCCTTTTCTGGTCCACCACGACTGTGTCCCTCTCCCCTTGTACAAAGCCAGTTCTGTAAAGACATGGCATGACCAGTTTGCTGTGGAGGAACTCCATTGTCTTGTACAGAGCCCTGACTTCAAACCTACGTTTGGGAGATCTTTGGTATAAGGTCTTCTCATCCAACATTAGTACCTGACCTCAACCGTACTGAACAGCTTTAGAATGAAACCTTCTCAAAGGTGTTCTGTAGGTTTGAGGTAATGGAGGAACTTGAGTGTCCTATACAAAGCCACTGACCTCATCCCTACTGAATACCTTTGGGATGAAGTAGGATGAGCCATGTCTTCTCATCCACCATCAGAACCTGACCTCACAAATGGACACAAATTCCCACAGACACCTTCCAAAATCTTGTGAAACGTCTTCCCAGAAGAGTGGACAGTGGAGGATGTTATAGCAGAAAGTGGGGCCAATTCCATATTAATGGCCATGATTTTGGGCTGGGATATCCAACAAGCTCAGATCCCTGCATATCAAACCTACTTAACACGTTTGGGATGACTTGGGAGGGACAATTGTGAGTCCGGACTTTTTTCTGGTGCCCAACGTGGGGCTTGATGTGTGAGCTTCAAATCCAACATCAGTACCTGACCTCACAAACAGGTATAAAATCCCAGATACGCTCCAAAATCTTGTGAAAAGCCTTCCCAGAAGAGTGGAGGATGTTACAGTTGCAAAGTGGAACAACTCCATATTAATAGACAGGGGGGAGATTGGAGGCAACTCTATATTAATAGACTGGGGGGAGGTTGGGGACAACTCCATATTGATAGACTGGGGGGAGGTTGGAGGCAACTCCATATTAATAGACAGGGGGGAGATTGGAGGCAACTCTATATTAATAGACTGGGGGGAGGTTGGAGGCAACTCTATATTAATAGACTGGGGGGAGGTTGGAGGCAACTCTATATTAATAGACTGGGGGGAGGTTGGAGGCAACTCTATATTGATAGACATAGGGGAGTTAGGGGACAACTCCATAATAATAGACATGGGGGGGGGGGGGTTGGGAGCAACTCCATAATAATAGTCATGATTTTGGATAGGGATGCCCAACTAGATCATATAGGTGTGATGGTCAGGTGCCCACCAACATTCTTGTTGGCCTGTTTGTGTGTCCATCTGCTGGTAGCAAAAACCACTCAACATATAAAAGAACAATCGGGTCATTTGATATGTTGATCTGAACAAATCTTGTGGTTTGAACCTAATTGGCTCTCTAGTGAAACAAAATGATGAACCAAGGTCTTGATATCAATTTAAGCAAACAGGTTATTGACTTCTAAGGTTTGAAGCACACAGGGATTAAAAGGGGTGTTCACTGCAAAAACATCCCATTGGGATTAATATTGATTCTGGTTCTGATAGCAGGGTGCTCATAGAATACATTGACGTAATGGTATTAAGACTAGGGTTGCCGCTTTTTTCTTCAAGCCAAACCCGAACACTTTAGCTGCACAAGGCAAAGTTTAATTTTTAAGGGGGAATGCTGTGGACTCTGGTGGAAGGGGGTTTCTGCTCACCAAACCTCCCACTTACATCAGATTTTCCCAGCATTTCCCCTTAAATTAGGGTTTCCAAAGCCCCTCCTTACACCAGAGTCCACAGAGCACCCCTTACACCTTACCTTATGGCACTTTTCCTCTGCAAGTACCGGCTCGGCTCTACTCGGCCCTGCTTGGCCCAGTTTGCTTTTCCACTGCTGGTACCACATGGTGCGGTGTTGGAATGGTTCGGTACGGTACGGTATGGTTTGCTTTTCCACTAAAGTAGTACTAAAGTTAAGTGGGTGGGATAACAACGTGGTGGGTGGGATTCTCTGACCAATCAGTGGCTAGTAGTGACTGCATGCACAGGATTGTGGGATATGGTTCCAGGTTTGGTACCTCTTGGAACCACAATCGAGTAGGTACTGTTTTTGAGAGCCGTACCGTTCGGTTCCATGCAGTGGAAAAGCGCCACCGTACCGAACCGTTCCTACACCGTACCATGTAAAAAAAGCAGTGAAAAAGCACAAAAGCGAGCCGAACCGTTCGGTTCCATGCAGTGTAAAAGCGCCATTAGTGTACTCACTCACTTGGAGGCGGGAGAGAGGGCAGAGACTTAAGTCACAGACATTGGATGGTGAGCTCACTCACCTGAGGATGGAGGCTCAGGCATCAAAGCCTTTCATCCACAATGTATCTGCCGGTAGCTGAGCTTCAAACTTCCAGCCTACAAATCCCTTTCCTGAGGCACAGCAGGCTTGGGACTGGAGTGTGGGTGGGCAGACAAAAGGTTAAGGTGGGAGGAGGAGCAGATCAAGCCCTCTCTCCTCTTATGTTCGTCTCTAGGGGGTGGGGACCCTGTGCACCCCTATGCACTCAGCGGTTGTGGTACTTGGCTACAGTCCATTCTGAATATTGTGTCCAGGTTTCAGGTGGCCTCAAACCAGGACACATGATTCAAAACCCAAACTGTCTGGGTGAATCCCGAACAGGTGGCAATCCTAAATTAGACACAAGTGCCCATTGAAGTATTGCCATGTATTGTTCTGTGGAGTATCACCAGAAGGATTGCTTGTAGTACATGAACCTGCCAGGACAGCAGTACGGGACTGTGGCCTGAGGACTCCCGCACCCCCTACCTGTTTGTATGAGATCTAAATGTTAAACAGCTTTTAGTGTTTTCACCCGTGTTACATGACATCAGCCATGACATCACAAGAACAAAGAGGGACAAGATCTATGAGGACTATACACAGGATTTGCCATGACTTGGTAAAACTTGAAATTCATCTCTACAACAGCTAAGCAACACAAATAGTAAACCATAAAACAAAATGCCATCACCTATGTCAGGGGTCTTCAAACAATGGCCCTCCAGTTGTTCAGGAACTACAATTCCCATCATGCTTAGTCATGTCTGTGAATGTCAGAGAATTACAAGGCCTCATGGGATCTGTAGTCCTGCAACAGCTGGAGGGCCGTAGTTTGAGGATCCCTGACCTATGTGATGAGGAAAGACTTTGTGTGTGGCTGGTTTATGGGGAGAAACCCCTGAAATCTGCTGATCTTTACCAAATTTATGAATCCTATCAGAGTAGACAATTGGGTGAGTTCATATCTTGGTGTGTGTGCACTGCATTAGGACATGAGGGTGTATTATGACTTCAGTTTTTGTTCTTTTTAGTATATCTAGTAGTAGTTAGTCTCATTCTATTACATAGTTACATAGTTAGTGAGGTTGAAAAAAGACATCAGTCCATCCAGTTCATCCTATGATGTGTATGTGTTTGCTTTTAACCGTACATTGTATACCCCTGTATGTTGTACATTGTATACCCCTGTATGTTGTACATTGTATACCCCTGTATGTTGTACATTGTATACCCCTGTATGTTGTACATTGTATACCCCTGTATGTTGTACATTGTATACCCCTGTATGTTGTACATTGTATACCCCCTGTATGTTGTACATTGTATACCCCTGTATGTTGTACATTGTATACCCCCTGTATGTTGTACATTGTATACCCCTGTATGTTGTACATTGTATACCCCCTGTATGTTGTACATTGTATACCCCCTGTATGTTGTACATTGTATACCCCTGTATGTTGTACATTGTATACCCCCTGTATGTTGTACATTGTATACCCCCTGTATGTTGTACATTGTATACCCCTGTATGTTGTACATTGTATACCCCTGTATGTTGTACATTGTATACCCCTGTATGTTGTACATTGTATACCCCTGTATGTTGTACATTGTATACCCCTGTATGTTGTACATTGTATACCCCTGTATGTTGTACATTGTATACCCCTGTATGTTGTACATTGTATACCCCCTGTATGTTGTACATTGTATACCCCTGTATGTTGTACATTGTATACCCCCTGTATGTTGTACATTGTATACCCCTGTATGTTGTACATTGTATACCCCCTGTATGTTGTACATTGTATACCCCCTGTATGTTGTACATTGTATACCCCTGTATGTTGTACATTGTATACCCCCTGTATGTTGTACATTGTATACCCCCTGTATGTTGTACATTGTATACCCCTGTATGTTGTACATTGTATACCCCTGTATGTTGTACATTGTATACCCCCTGTATGTTGTACATTGTATACCCCCTGTATGTTGTACATTGTATATCCCTGTATGTTGTACATTGTATACCCCTGTATGTCGTACATTGTATATCCCTGTATGTTGTACATTGTATACCCCTGTATGTTGTACATTGTATACCCCTGTATGTTGTACATTGTATACCCCTGTATGTTGTACATTGTATACCCCTGTATGTTGTACATTGTATACCCCTGTATGATGTACATTGTATACCCCTGTATGTTGTACATTGTATACCCCCTGTATGTTGTACATTGTATACCCCCTGTATGTTGTACATTGTATACCCCTGTGTGTTGTACATTGTATACCCCCTGTATGTTGTACATTGTATTCCCCTGTATGTTGTACATTGTATACCCCTGTATGTTGTACATTGTATACCCCTGTATGTTGTACATTGTATACCCCTGTATGTTGTACATTGTATACCCCTGTATGTTGTGGTCTTTAAGGTGCCCATCTAATAGTTTTTTGAAACTATCGATGCTCCCTGCTGATACCACTGCTTGTGGATGAGAATTCCACATCCTTACCGCTCTTACAGTGAAGAACCCCTTACGTACTTTAAGGTTAAACCGCCTTTCCTCTAGTTTTAGTTGGACCTTTTCTGTAATTATGAAGCATTTTTGCTACATATCCAATGATCTTCCACAGGTCTTCACCATGACAAGCCCAGATGAATGTGACTCCCTAATACTAGGTATACCATGAGAACCTTTATGACCTATTTTAATTGGTGTGCACTGTTCATTTAAATCTGTACTTGACCTTTAATAAAGGAGCACAATGGTGCGGAGCATAGAGTATTTTGTAGTGAAATAGGCAGCTACTATATTCCTATTCAAGCAAGGTTCTCCCAAAATCCCCCCCAAAACATTGAACAGTAAAATCAGGTGAGATCAGAACATTGCTCACCACTGATAAAGATCGGATACATTGTTGTCACATGCTGTAGGCCAGTGATGGGGAACCTTGGCATCCCAGATGTTTTGGAACTACATTTCCCATGATGCTCATGCACTCTGAGGTGTAGTTGAGCATCATGGGAAATGTAGTTCCAAAACATCTGGGGGTGCCTAGGTTTGCCAACACTGCTGTAGGCAGGTTTTGTTACCTTTCTTTTTTTTTTTTTGGTGCCGAAACCCGGGAATGAACCAGGGAATGTATCTTTCTTTACCAATCAACTTCTCAGTGGTGAGCCCTGTCCCTAAAATGTGTCTACAGTGAGAGTATAAAATTCTGTCTTCATTCCCACATTGTATTACTATTATTTCCAGCCTCCTCCTATTACTCTGAACCATCTTCAAGTTTTTTGAAGGCCCCACACCTTTCCTTCCTGGAATTCTGTGAGCCGGAGTCACTGCTTTGTCACACATTTTGCAGAGCCCTCCTTCTGAGAGGAGGAGCTTCAAAAGGTGGAGTCAGTACAAGAATTAGCAGGGTACCATGGGATATGTAGTCCTTAGAAATGGAGGAGAAGCTGCAGAGCATGCTGGGAGTCCAGAAAGTTGTGGAAAGATACAGCCAGCAGACAGGCAGCACTCGCACCATGAAAGGAGATTTTTCCAGTCATTTTATATTGGATTGTCAGATAGAACTATTGTTTGTAATATTACAATGCTGATGATATAACATGAACGTGTGTGCTGTGCCTATAGATCTCCTGTACCCGCTTTATTTTACTCTTTGTTGTATTGGACATGACCTTTTCTTCTAGATTCCCTTTAGAGATAATGGATAGTGTATGTCAGTGATGGCAAACCTTGGCACCCCAGATGTTTTGGAACTACATTTCCCATGATGCTCAGTACCCGCTTTATTTTACTGTTTAGTGTATTGGACATGACCTTTTCTTCTTGATTCCCTTTAGAGATAATGGATAGTGTATGTCAGTCCGGGCTGTCTTTACCACAGGGCAAAAGGGCCCAGTCATTGTTGTGGGGTCCAATGCAGCTGCCCCTTGGGCCCGCACTGCCTGCAAATAGGTAATACGTGGATTTTGGAGGGCCCAGGAAAATATTTGCCCAATTAATATTAAAGATGGCCCTGATGTCAGTGATGGCAAACCTTGGCACCCCAGATGTTTTGGAACTACATTTCCCATGATGCTCAGCTACACTGCAGAGTGCATAAGCATCATGGGAAATGTAGTTCCAAAACATCTGGGGTGCCAAGGTTCGCCATCACTGGTGTCCTAATCATGCCCCTCCATTCCAGCTCATGTCAGGCCTATGCCTCCTATATGTAGGGATGTTATGTTCTCTTTCCATGTTTTTTTATATCCAGTTGGGAGTATCTACCATTTTGAAGGCCATTTTGCTTCTTCTGTATCAGTCCTTCCCTTCCTGTTAGGTGTGGGGTCTAATTCCTGCCTTTCAGGAACTACAACAGTAAAACTCTTTGACTTTTTCTAGCAAGCAGAATAATCCTGCACCCACTTTATTTCTGGGGGAACAATGGTCCCATCCCCTTTGAAGTGGGTGAATGGTCTTGCCACACACCTTGGAATTACATACCTCCTTTCCTACATATTTTCTTGTTGGGTTTTCGGACACACTCCTTGGAAATCCGTTTTACTGTAAAATGAATAAAAGACTCCAAAATAACAGGAGGTTCTACCTTGGGAGTCATGCAAGCCTAGGTGGCTGTGCTTTCCCTCTAAACTCCGAGAGGAGGGTGTATAACTTCTCAAGTGTGAGGTGACCCTAATGGGTCCCCGCCCCATGCAGCTTTTATCCCCCAACTTAGGAAAGGAAATTTAATGAAGGGTTACAATGTAGACGATAGGCCACCGAGCATCTCTCCGTTCCTTAATAAACACCTGAGAGATGATAAGTGGCTCCAAATCTTGAGGGGTCCCCTTAAATTACAACTTACATGACCCCAAAAACCCACATAAGACTATGCCTGTCAAGGACTTTCAAAGAAAAAAAAAGTGTTTGAAGCCGGAGGGGAGGGGGGAGAATGCAGGTTCAGCTTTAACAGGTTTATCACAGGAACTAAAGACGGGGCACAATATCAATAGGGGGGAGACAGAAAGTGAACCAGAAACTTGGCATAGGTGAGGGAGGGGAGGGGGGTGAATCAGCCTGAGGACGAGCAGACGTGGACAGATAAAAGGAGGGAGTACAGCCACAATGAGATGAATGAAGAGCCGTGATTTGGAATTGGCAGCAAGATAAAAACACAATAATCAGGTTTTCTTATTGAAATAGAGGAAGGTAAGTCAAGGGGAAGGAGGCATAGAGGCCATATAATGTGAATATAGGTGGTGGTGGTGGTGGACGGATGAAGAGGGGAACCAACCCAATGGAGCAAAAAAGAGAAATCTGTTGAAGATGATAAATGAGGCTGGTCAGCAGTGGAAGCGGAATAACATGTAGGAGGAGATAGTGGTCCACACTTCGAGCAGTAGGAGGGTCAGCAGAAGTTTATGAAGCTGTATGCATGCACACAACGTAAACTTAAAGCTGATGGAGAAACCAAGACCAATGCAGACTGGTATTTGATGGAGGGAGACTGGTATTTGATGGAGGGAGACTGGTATTTGATGGATACAGATTGGTATTTGATGGAGGCAGACTGGTATTTGATGGAGGCAGACTGGTACTTGATGGAGGCAGACTGGTATTTGATGGAGGCAGACTGATGGATACAAAGACCAATGCAGACTGGTATTTGATGGATACAGATTGGTACTTGATGGAGGCAGACTGGTATTTGATGGATACAGACTGGTATTTGATGGATGCAGATTGGTATTTGATGGATGCAGACTGGTATTTGATGGATACAGACTGGTATTTGATGGATGCAGATTGGTATTTGATGGATACAGACTGGTATTTGATGGATACAGACTGGTATTTGATGGATGCAGATTGGTATTTGATGGATGCAGATTGGTATTTGATGGAGGCAGACTGGTATTTGATGGATACAAACTGGTATTTGATGGAGGCAGACTGGTATTTAATGGAGGCAGACTGGTATTTAATGGAGGCAGACTGGTATTTGATGGAGGCAGACTGGTATTTGATGGAGGCAGACTGGTATTTGATGGAGGCAGACTGGTATTTGATGGAGGCAGACTGGTGTTTGATGGATACAAACTGGTATTTGATGGATACAGACTGGTATTTGATGGAGGAAGACTGGTATTTGATGGATACAAACTGGTATTTGATGGATACAAACTGGTATTTGATGGAGGCAGATTGGTATTTGATGGATACAAACTGGTATTTGATGGAGGCAGACTGGTATTTGATGGATACAAACTGGTATTTGATGGATACAGATTGGTATTTGATGGAGGTAGACTGGTATTTGATGGATACAAACTGGTATTTGATATAGGCAGATTGGTATTTGATGGATCTACAAGGCAATAAAGGTTGTGTAGAACACAAGATAACTGGGTGAGGAAAACATGAAGGAAAAGAAAGGGTCATGACCACGGTGGAAGTGTGGTGGTTGCAGTGACCTTAGCCAAACCTCAATCTAACTCTGTTAATGATTTCCTCAAGATCGGAACTCATTCATGTGTATAGAACTCCGAATGCACCAGAATCGTGTATTGACATGTTCATGGTGCCTTTTTTGTCCCTTAATGTACCACATGGTGTCCGCACTGCTACGCAAGTGGGAAGTAGATGATTATTCTAATCTATATAGTAATGTACAAGCCACTGGAAAAAAATAAAATGATTGCATACTATACACTTGAATACCAACAATTAATGCATGCATAAAAAAGCAACATTTGAGGGATGAGGAGATGAGGGTCCCGATACCCTGCGTAATAAAGAGGAAGTATCATCTCATACCATTTCTTCACTGCAAATGTTTTTAAAATGAGTTATCTCAGTTTTGGAATATCATATGAGGATATAGTAAAAGGAATTACACCACATGGGGGGGTCAAAGGGGGGGGGGGGTGACAACGGAAAACACTTTTGTTGTCTATTTGTCAAACACATCCCCAGATATCTCTGCAGTGACCGGCTGAGAACGGCTCGATCTTGGTGGCTCAACCTGCTCCATTCTGCTTCTTGGAGGTATAAAGCCAATGGTTGCAATACTTCCCTTTAATAACACAGACAGACAGCAAAGAAAAATAAAATTGATAAAAAACAACAATAGGAAATTAGACAGCCCAAAAAATGTTAATAAATAGACTTAGCAACTTTACACAGCTTTCAGAATTCCAGGGATGAATATTTTATACATAGTTACATTGTTTCAGCTTGGACCAACTATGCATATTATATCATAGCTGTTGGATATCCCTGGAAATCACTGTATAGACACCACTACAGCACCACTACTACATCACTACTACATCCCTACCACACCCCTACTACACCCCTACACCGCTACTGCAGCACTACCACACCCCTACTACACCACTACAGCAGCAAATTCCACTAGCTTCCTGAGTACTGTGCAAAGATTTCTCCGATGGGGCGAGTTGGAGAGTGTGACATCATCGCCTGCCTCATCACCTTGTCCAGTCAGAGAAGCCTTTGCATTCCCTAAGAAAATATAAAGCCTTCTTTGAATGGCACCCGTGCCAAGCAGACCACCTCCTAGGTTCAGAAAGTAGCACGGCAGCTTGCCACTGGACCAGGAAGCTAGTGAAGATCACTGTAGTAGCGGTATCTGTAACCAGGGCTTTTTTTCGGCAGGATCGCGGGGGGACGCAGTTCCAGCACCTCCAGTCTGAATGTATGCAATGGCAAAGGGGTGCTGGGGCCAGCGGGATGAGCTGAATGGCCTATTGATGCTGGCTGCCGGGGGATTTATTGTAGCTGGAGGGCATCATGTTGTGGGGGGCTATTGTTGCAGTGGAGGATTTATTGTTGCTTGGGGGAACTATTGTTGCTGGGGGTATATTGTTGTTGGGGGGGTCTATTGTTGCTGATTGCAGGGGATATATTTTACTGTTTTTTCTATTGTTGCAGGGGAAGATTTATTGTTGCTGGGGGGGTCTATTGTTGCTGATTCCAGGGGATCTATTTTACTGCTTTTCTATTTATCATTAACAAATTCTATACACATTATCTAGAACCACAACAGGATACTTGGTTCTGTATTCTCTAAAAGGGAAGGGGGGGTACTTGGGGGTGGGTAGAGGGGGGAACTCGGAGGTGGGTAAGGGGTGGAGACAAGGGGTGACTCAGAAGAAGGGAGTACCTACACCTGTTCTCGGAGAAAAAAAGCCCTGTATATAACAGTGATTTCCAGTTTCTCAACCAGCATTTCTCCAGAGGTTGCTGGGGGTTCCCTGAGCAAGGAGCGGTTTCTGCCTCTCAGATAACTTTCCACTGACACCATTCATCTTTTAGCTATCTGTAAGGGGGGATTCTTCCCATTGACCACCAATGTAAGGAACATTCTTCCCACTGACCACCAATGTAAGGAACATTCTTCCCACTGACCACCAATGTAAGGAACATTCTTCCCACTGACCACCAATGTAAGGGACATTCTTCCCACTGACCACCAATGTAAGGGACATTCTTCTCACTGATCACCAATGTAAGGAACATTCTTCCCACTGATCACCAATGTAAGGGACATTCTTCCCACTGACCACGAATGGAAGGGACATTCTTCCCACTGATCACCAATGTAAGGGACATTCTTCCCACTGACCACGAATGGAAGCGACATTCTTCCCACTGACCACCAATGTAAGGGACATTCTTCCCACTGACCACCAATGTAAGGGACATTCTTCCCACTGACCACCAATGTAAGGAACATTCTTCCCACTGACCACCAATGTAAGGAACATTCTTCCCAATTTTGTTTATTAAAAGTCTTGCAATCAATAAGCATAAAATCAATATACATAAATAAATTTATACATATTTACATGAAAAGGGGGGAAAAAAATACATAGCAAATTCTGCTCTCAAATAAAGACTGCCTTTACAGCAAAAACAAAACTCACATCATGAAACACATCATTACCGGGAAAAATAATCTTAATAAGACTCACACCACCACACCAGACATCAAACCTGCGAGGTCAAGAAACAAAACCACTCCCATTATGCATGCAGCCCTTCTTCAAAAATGAAGATATTAACTAACAAAAGCTAAGGGCGTGAAAGAAATAGCATAGGAAAAAAGCTTTTCACCCAGAGATGGACAGTTCACCAAAAGCAGGTCTGATATTCCTCCACGCCCTTATCCAGACCGCTCGAGGCTCCCTGCCCTTCTCAAGACCCCGAATCTTCCCAACCTCACCCAGAATATCGTACACCACCACCTCGACAGGGAGGACTTTCTTCCGCAGGGTAATCTGGCACCGTGCATTCCATGTGAAGTAACGGACAACTATACTAACTAGAAAAAGTGTATCCAAATCAAAATCCCAGCGAGTCGGGAATGCCCCGTACACCCACTCCGCATAACTCATGCGATAGAGAAAGGGGATGCCTAGAGCCCTCCCCACCCTTTTATACACCTCTATGTTAAAGGGACACTGGAGCAAAAAGTGGTCCATAGACTCCACTTTACCAACACACTCCGCTCTAGGACAATCCCGATCATCCACAGGGCGATGCTTCAGGTTCCCTCTCACATAGAGCCTTCCATGGAAAGCGAGCCAGGCTTGATCCCTAAACTTCAAAGGGATTCTTCCTAAGTTAATTAAACGCAACCCCTCCCTCATTACGGGGCCTGGGCAATCCCTTAAGGTCAGCGACACACTGAAAGCAGAGCCCAAAATCCTCTTCTCCAGAAGCTTTCTGGGGAGGGACTTGATATCCCCCACTGTCACCTGCCACTGCCTAAGTATTTTCAGACACGGGGCAACATAAGCCGGAAGCTTGCCATGTCGGACTCTCAGACTTTTCACTGGCCCGCCATCTTCCCAGCATCGCAGAAAAGGCCTAAACCAAGATTGAAAAATACCCACCCATCCCGGCGGGGTCTCTGCTAACATATTACCAAGATTATACTTTAAAAAAAGCAGAGAAAAGAAAACTATAGGGTTGACCATTCCTAGACCACCCTCCCGCCTGGACAGGTAAGTTACATTGCGTTTGATCAGGTTCAGCCTATTTCCCCATAACAGTTGGAAAAAGCAGCTGTACACCCTTGCATAGAGAGATTACGGCAAGATACAGACAAAGCTGACATATAAAAAGATTGGGATCAGGTAAGTTTTAATCAAGTCAACCCTTTCCCTCAAGGAAAGTTTCCATTTCTTCCAGCTTGCCACCTTGGCATTAGCATTCAACAACCTGCTTTCCCAATTTCGATGACCATAGTCACCAGGACCAAATTTGATGCCCAACACTTGAATTTCCTGCTGGGGCTCTGGGAAGGCATCCGGAAGTTCGAAGCTTTCACCCTCCTCACCCATCCAGAAAACTTCACTCTTTTCATGATTGATTTTAGAGCCAGAAGCCTCAGTGTACTGCTCTATCACAGAGACCACCTCCTGCGCCTCCTCCATCCCAGAGATAATAACAGACACATCATCGGCATAGGCCACGACCTTCAAAGGCGGCACACCAGCAATGCCCAAAGGCACCCCACACAATGATCCACTCTCTAACCTTCTTATGAAGGGGTCAATTGCGAATACATATAGCAGGAGGCTCAAAGGACACCCCTGGCGCACCCCAGAGCCAACCTCAAAAGGCCGTCCAACCCAACCATTAACAAGTGGGAAGCTCTCAGCCCCTTTATATAATGTTTTCAGCCAATCAATAAACCTCCCTTGCAGGCTGTATCTACCAAGTAGCAAATACAGGTACTCATGATTGACTCGATCAAAAGCCTTCGCCTGATCCAATGCCAGCAAGTACTTTCTCCATCCAGCAGCCCTGCATCGCTCCAAAGCCTCCCGGACAGCTAAAATTGCTGAAAAGGTACTTCTGCCCTGGACCGAGCAGTGCTGATGATTGGACAACAAATCGCCTGCTACTGACGACAAGCGCCAAAAAAGAATCTTCGCCAAGATCTTTCTATCAACATTGAGAAGACTGATGGGGCGCCAGTTCTCAATTATTGAGGGGTCTTTACCTTTTGACAGAAGAATCACAGCGGATTGCCTCATGGAGGGAGGGAGAGAACCCTCTTCTAAACAGCTGTTATAAACCTCCGCTAAAAAGGGAGCCAGAATGGACTTAAAACACTTGTAAAATTCAGCTGTCAACCCATCTGGCCCAGGCGACTTTTTGGTAGCCAGCTTCTCTATAGCACGAACTACCTCATCCGCTGAAATTGGTTCTGTCAAATCCATCAAAGGCAATGTATCATTTCCCAATCCTGGAGTAGAATCCAGAAAGCTTTCCATCCTGTCCCGACTAAGGTCCTTTCTTCCCAGAAGGTCTGCGTAATATGACCTGAAGATCTCCAGGATCCCTGATCTGGACTTCACCAGGGAACCCGTACTATCCCTCAGACCTATGACCGTCTTAACTGCTATGCCTTGCTTACAGTTCTGGTAAGGATCAGGCGAGTGATATTTCCCATAATCTCTCTCCAGAACCAAGGAGGCATGCCGGTCGTATTGACACTTCCTAAGAAGAAGCTTTACCTCCGAGATCTCCCCTGGATCTCCTCCATACGAGACAAGACGATCAAGCTTCCTCCGCAAATGCTGGTAGGCAATATACATACCAAGCTGCTTCTTCTTACTTATGGCCTTGAAAAGTCCAATCCCCCTTTGTTTCACAAGCTCCCACCACTCTGACTTACTGCTGCAAAAGTCCAGAATAGAAACCTGTGCCTGAAAAAAATCCTCAAAGGATTGTCTTACCTCCTACATCTTCCAGGAGAGCTGAATTCAATTTCCAGGTACCCCTTCCCCTGATCACCAATGTAAGGAGCATTCTTCCCACTGTTCACCAATGTAAGGGACATTCTTCCCATTGACCACGAATGGAAGCGACATTCTTCCCACTGACCACCAATGTAAGGGACATTCTTCCCACTGACCCCCAATGTAAGGGACATTCTTCCCACTGACCACCAATGTAAGGGACATTCTTCTCACTGACCACCAATGTAAGGAGCATTCTTCCCTCTGACCACCAATGTAAGGGAAATTCTTCCCACTGACCACCAATGTAAGGTATATTCTTCCCACTGACCACCAATGTAAGGGACATTCTTCTCACTGACCACCAATGTAAGGGACATTCTTTCACTGACCACCAATGTAAGGAGCATTCTTCCCACTGACCACCAATGTAAGGAACATTCTTCTCACTGACCACCAATGTAAGGGACATTCTTTCACTGACCACCAATGTAAGGAGCATTCTTCCCACCGACCACCAATGTAAGGGACATTCTTCTCACTGACCATCAATGTAAGGGACATTCTTCCCTCTGACCACCAATGTAAGGAACATTCTTCTCACTGACCACCAATGTAAGGGACATTCTACCCACTGACTACCAATGTAAGGGACATTCTTCCCACCGACCACCAATGTAAGGGACATTCTTCTCACTGACCACCAATGTAAGGGACATTCTTCCCACTGATCACCAATGTAAGGGACATTCTTCCCACTGACCACCAATGTAAGGGACATTCTTCCCACTGACCGCCAATGTAAGGGACATTCTACCCACTGACCACCAATGTAAGGGACATTCTTCCCACTGATCACCAATGTAAGGAGCATTCTTCCCACTGACCACCAATGTAAGGAACATTCTTCCCACTGACCACCAATGTAAGGAGCATTCTTCCCACTGACCACCAATGTAGGGAACATTCCTCCCACTGACCATCACACTAATGTATCATGAGATGTAGGTATAGGAATTAATAGCAGGGGTTCCCTTAGACCGGAAAGTTATTTCAATGGTTCCTCTGTGTTGAAAAGGTTGAGAAAGTCAGTTTAGAGCGATTCCACAGGTACGGTATAAACCTAGTTGGTCTAAGATTGAACAATGTAACTATAAAAAAAACATCCATACCTGGAATTCTTCTTTAAAATAAAGGATTGTAAACAGTAGCAAGACCAATCAATATGTGATGCCCTATATGGCCAAACATCTGTGGACACCTGACCATCACACCTACAGTATAGGAGCTTGTTGGACATCCCCTTCCAAAACCATGGCTACTAATGGGAACTTGGCCCCCCTTTTTGTTGACCGCACCCTCCACTCTTCTAGCAAGGCTTTCCACAAGATTTTTGGGGGTGTCTGTTGTTGGATGAGAAGACCCGGCTCACCATCGGCGTTCCAATTCATCCCAAAGGTGATCAGTAGGGTTGAGGTCAGGGCTCTGTGCAGGACACTCGAGTTGAGAATCCCTTCCTAAAACCCTGGCCCATTTTTGTTACTAAAACATTCTCCGCTTTTCTGGGAAGGCTTTTCACAAGGGTTTGGAAGTTGTCCGTGGGAATTTGTGCCCTTTCGTGAGGTCATGTTGGATGAAGAGACCTGGCTCTCATATTGGGCCCCACATTGGGTACAAAAAAAAAAGGACCTGGTGTTCCAGTCCATGCCAAAGGTGTTGAATAGGGATGGGGTCAGGGCTCTGTGCAGGACACTAAAGTTCCTCCACACCAAACTGGTCACACCATGTCTTTATGGAGCTTGTTCCTCTCTTCTGGTAAGGCTTCCTGCAAAATGTTGAAGTGTGTCTGGTAATTTGTGCCCATTCATGAGGTCAGGTACTGATGTTGAAGAGACCTGGCTCTCATATTGGGCCCCACATTGGGTACCAAATAAAAAAGGACCTTGTGTTCCAGTCCATGCCAAAGGTGATCAGTACGGTTGAGGTCAGGGCTCTGTGCAGGACACTAAAGTTCCTCCACACCAAACTGGTCAAAACATGTCTTTATGGAGCTTGCTCCTCTCTTCCGGTAAGGCTTCCTACAAGTGGGTCTGGTAATTTGAGCCCATTCAGCCAAAAGACCATTGGTGAAGTCAGGCTTGATGATGGATTAGAAGACCTGGCTTACATGTTGGGCCTCACATTGGGTACCAAAAAAAAAAGACCTGACTCACAGTTGGTGTTCCAGTCCATGCCAAAGGTGTTGAATAGGGTTGAGATCAGGGCTCTGTGCAGGACACTGAAGTTCCTCCACACCAAACTGGTCACACCATGTCTTTGTGTCTCTTCCGGTAAGGCTTCCTGCAAAATGTTCTAGTGTGTCTGGTAATTTGTGCCCATTCAGCCAAAAGACCATTGGTGAAGTCAGGTTTGATGTTGGATGGGAAGACCTGGTTCACAACCCATTTCATTCTAAAGGTGTTTAGAAGGGATGCGCTCAGGGCCTGTGCAGGAAATTCCAGTTCCTCCACCCCAAACTGGTCACAACATGTCTTTATGGAACTTTTCCAAACTGGTCACACCATGTCTTTATGGAACTTTTACAAACTGGTCACACCATGTCTTTATGGAACTTTTACAAACTGGTCACACCATGTCTTTATGGAACTTTTACAAACTGGTCACACCATGTCTTTATGGAACTTTTACAAACTGGTCACACCATGTCTTTATGGAACTTTTACAAACTGGTCACACCATGTCTTTATGGAGCTGGCTTTGTATGCAGGGGGGGCACAGTCATACTGGATCAGAAAAGGGTCTTCACCAAACTGTTACCACAAGGTTGGAGAAGCACAATTTCTGAACTCAATTACTTGGATGGGGGGCTCTCATACTTTTGACCATATAATAGGTGTGATGGTCAGGTGTCAACAAACTTTTGTCCACATGGTCCTTTAAATGCGTAGAATATGGCATATAATAGGAACACAGTCTATCCTGGGGCACAGTGAAGAGTAAAGGTCAGTTATGAAAATGCCAGAATGTGGTTGCATAGCACAGTTTGTGTGCACTGTGGAAGCCTTTATGAGAGTATGACTACTTTTGATAGCCCCAAAGGCTAAGTTCACCTTTTCAATAAAATATACCAGGATGTCACGGGCAGTGGTGTATTTTGGTTTTGTGCTGCCCTAGGCAAGACTAAAATTGGGTGCCCCCCCCCCCCATGTAAATCTGCCCCACTCCTTTTTTAACGGATGTGACTCCCTCCAAAATTGAAGGGCTACAAGTCCCAGCATCAACCTCTTGAGATCTCACGGGGGGGGTGGGAGAGAGAGAAGGGGGTGGGAGAGGGAGGTGGGTGAGGAGAGAGAGAGGGGGGATGAGAGAGAGGGGGGTGATGGAGAGAGAGGTGGGGGATGAAAGAGGGAGGGGGTGAGAGAAAAAGAGAGAGGGGGGATGAGAGAGGATGAGAGAGAGAGAGAGGGGATGGGGGTGAGAGAGAGAAGGGGGGGTGAGACAGAGGGGGGAGATTAGAGAGAGAGGGGGGATGAGAGAGAGGTGGGAGATGAAAGAGGGAGGGGGTGAGAGAAAAAGAGAGAGGGGGGATGAGAGGGAGGGGATGGGGGGTGAGAGAGAGAGGGGGGAGATGAGAGAGAGAAGGGGGATGAGAGAGGGGGGTGAGAGAGAGAGAGGCGGGGATGAGAGAGAGAGGGGGGATGAGACAGAGGGGGGATTAGAGAGAGAGAGAGAGAGTGGTGAGTGAGAGGGGGTGAGAGAGGCGGCTCTAGCAACCAGTGGACAATAGAGTCTCAGGTGGAGGGGTGGCTTTTTTGCTGCCCCCCTGCAAAGTGCTGCCCTAGACCTGGGCCTTGTTGGCCTAGGCCAAAATACAGCAGTGGTCAGTGGGCCCAAGTGCGTTAAATAACACAGTATAGCTTTGAAATATTGTGCTTCATTTATCCCAGCAGTGAATCTCAGCAGTTCCTACAGGATTAGCACTGGATAACTGGCTGCTTTACTATTGCCCTCCTTAGCTGGTAACGGAGTTTAGTGGGCGGTGGCCTTCTCTAACCAAGTCATGGCTGTACCATATTTGTTGCTGTTCTTGTACATAATAGATTTGAAACTGTACTATGGTGGTTGTGCCTAAAATAGGAAGGGCAAAGGACCAGCCACCAATATTGCCTGTGGTCTCTCTACATCTGATCTTTTACGCATTGCTACGACACCTTGCCTTGTTCTGCACTGTGTGGAGGGAGCCATTTTGGTAGAGGCGGTGCTCAGCTTCCTTGAGTCAGAACTCCCCCCACCCCCCACCCCCCAGATTATTGGTTATCTGTTGATTGGGTAAAAATTGAGGTGGAGGAAGCACAGATCCACAGAATGGATGAAACCGAAGCAGGGAGATTCTTACACTGCAGGTCTTCAGTACAGCTTCCCCTCCAGCAAGGAGAACAGTGAGCAGCAGAAGTGCCATTACCAAATCTCACTGCAAATCTGGTGGAAGTAGCAGTGCCTTAGCACTAATCCGCCTGGCTGTCAATCTGCTATAGGCCAGGCGGGAAAGTGTTAAGGCACCGCGGCTTCCACCAGATTTGGAGTGAGATTTGGTCTTTACAGTTCTGACTCAGCATTATATGATGTCCTTCAGAACGTGCCGCTTGTGCACGACGATCAGCGGTGAGCTTTGTCCTTCAGGCACAGCACATCACCGATCACAGTAAGGAACCGGTGATGTAGGCTCTTTACCATGTGATCAGCTGTGTCCAATCACATGTAAACAAATTGCAGTTATCAGCATTTCCTTTTCTCAGCGCTGTCAGTGTCTGAGGAAAGAAAAGAAGATAAACGGCTTTCCAGTTACAGGGGACATTTACACTGATCATCAGTGCAGCATATCATTGCCCATAAGTGCAGCATATCATTGCCCATCAGTGCAGCATACCAATGCCGCCTGTCAGTGCAGCCTATTAGTGCCCGTCAGTGCCGACTCATCAGTGCACATCAGTGCAGCCTCATTAGTGGCTATCAATGCAGCCTCATTAGTGCCCATCAATGCAGCCTATCAGTGCCCATCAGTGCAGCATAGCAGTGCCGCCTATCAGTGCCTGTAAGTGCCACTTATCAGTGCCCATTAGTGTCACCTTATCAGTGCAGCCTCATCAGAGCCCATCAGTGCAGCCACATTAGTGCCTATCAATGCAGCCTCATTAGTGCCCATCAATGCAGCCTATCAGTGCAGCATAGCAGTGCCGCCTATCAGTGCCTGTAAGTGCCACTTATCAGTGCCCATTAGTGTCACCTTATCAGTGCAGCCACATCAGAGCCCATCAGTGCAGCCTCATTAGTGCCTATCAATGCAGCCTATCAGTGCCCATCGGTGCAGCATAGCAGTGCCGCCTATCAGTGCCTGTAAGTGCCACTTATCAGTGCCCATTAGTGTCGCCTTATCAGTGAAGCCTCATCAGCACTCATCAGTGCAGCCACATCAGAGCCCATCAGTGCAGCCTCATCAGTGCCATCAATGCAGCCTATCAGTGCCCATCAGTGTAGCCAATCAGTGCCCATCAGTGCAGCCTCATTAGTAAACATCAGTGCAACCTCATCAGTGCCATCAATGCAGCCTCATCAGTGCCCATCAGTGCAGCCGCATTAGTAAACATCAGTGCAACCTCATTAGTGCACATCAGTGCAACCTCATCAGTGCCATCAATGCAGCCGATCAGTGCCCATCAGTGCAGCCTCATCAGCGCACATCAGTGAAGAAGAAAAAATACTTTTTTTGCAAAATTGTATAACAGAAACAAAGAAAAAGATTTTATTTTTCACAATTTTTGGTCTTTTTTTTTTTTTTTGTTTATTTAGCAAAAAATAAACCCCAGTGTTGATTAAATGCCATCATTTACAAAAAAACAAATTATAAAAATGTCATATGGGTACAGTGTTGCGTGACCGCGCAATTCTCATTCAAAGCACGACAGCATTGAAAACTGAAAATTGGCCTGGGCAGGAATGGGGTGAAAGTGCCCGGTACTGAAGGGGTTCAATGATCTCACACTGCGTATAGACAGCTATGAGGATACAGAAGTGCACTGATATCAGCTGGGCACAGTCACATGTCAAGAACTGAACTGATAGGGTACTGCTGACATTTGAATCATGTATGGGCTTGGTATTGTACCCAAGTTGATCGATGGACTGTCTGATTTTTTTTTTTTTTTTTTTTATGGGATTATTGCCAGTAGCTACAGCTGCTAGCAATAATCATTGTGTGTTGTACCAGCGGGGGCCATCCAGGCCGGGGGAAGACAAACAATGGCTCTGTGGGAGGGATTCCCCCACCAACACGGACTGCATGGATTGGGGGAATCAGTGGTTTTCTTTCCTGTAACCCCTGGTTGTAAGAAAGCAAACGGCCCCATCTATGACCGGCTTTAGGCACAATTCAAATTGCTGGATGTTCTCTTAAGACAAAGCAAACCTTCAATGTTTGAGTTCTGGGGCACTTTACCAATGCCCTGGGAGATGGCCAAGGATTGGAGTATTTATAACCCAACCTTGATTGGTCCTCCATAACATTATTCCAGGCCCGTTTTCATTGCTCTTTGATTTTCATAATGCTGTTTGCTTAGGCAGATTCTATTACAGTGAGGGAAAAAAAGTATGTGACCCCCCTGCTGATTTTGTACGTTTGCCCACTGACAAAGAAATGATCGGTCTATAATTTTATTGGTCGGTTTATTTTACCAGTGAGAGACGGAATACCAACAAAAATATCCAGAAAATATCCATTTCAAAAAAAGTGAAAAAATTGGTTTTCATTTTAATGAGTGAAATAAGTATTTGAACCCTTCGCAAAACATGACTTAGTAGTTGGTGGGGAAACCCTTGTTGGAAGCACAGAGGTCAGACGTTTCTTGTAGTTGGGGTCACAGAGGTCAGACGTTTCTTGTAGTTGGCCTCCAGGTTTGCTCACATCTCAGGAGGGATTCTGTCCCACTCCTCTTTGTAGATCCTCTCCGAGTCATTAGGGTTTCAAGGCTGCTTGGTAACTCGAACCTTCAGCTCCCTCCACATATTTTCTATAGGATGAAGGTCTGGAGACTGGCTAGGCCACTCCAAGATCTTAATTTGCTTCTTCTTGAGTCAGTCCTTTGTTGCCTTGGCCGTGGGTTTTGGGTCATTGTCATGCTGGAATACCCATCCACTACCTATTTTTAATGCCCTGGCTGAGGGAAGGAGGATCTCACCCAAGATTTGGTGGTACATGGCCCCATCCATCGTCCCTTTGATGCAATGAAGTTGTCCTGTCCCCTTAAAAGAAAAATACCTCCAAAGCGTAATGTTTCCAACTCCATGTTTGACAATGGGGGATGGTGTTCTTGGGGTCATGGGCAGCATTCCTCCTGAGTTGAGTTGAGGCCAAAGAGCTCAATTTTGATCTCATCTGACTGCAACACTTTTACCCGGTTCTCCTCTGAATCATTCAGATGTTCATTAGCAGACATCAGACGGCTGTACATGTGATTTCCTGAGCAGGGGAACCTTGCGGGTGCTGCAGGATTTCAGTCCTCCATGGGGTAGTGTGTTACGAATTGTTTTCTTGGTGACGATGGTCCCAGCTGAGATCATTGAGAAGATTCTCCTGTGTAGTTCTGGGCTGATTCCTCACCGTTCTCCATCATCATTGAACCTCCACGAGGTGAGATCTTCCATGGAACCCCAGACTGAAGAGACTGACAGTTATTTTCTGTTTCTTCCAACCAACTGTTGTCTCCTCTCACCAAGCTGCTTGGCGATGGTCTTGTAGCCCATTCCAGCCTTGTGTAGGTCTCCAATCTTCTCCCTGACATCCTTGGGCAGCTCTTTGGTCTTGGCCATGGTGGAGAGATTGGAATCTGGTTGATTGATTGCTTCTGTGGACAGGTGTCTTTTATACAGGTAACAAGCTGAGATTAGGAGCACTCCCTTTAAGAGAATCCTCCTAATCTCAGCTCGTTACCTGTATAGAAGACACCTGGAGAGTCCTCCTAATCTCAGCTTGTTACCTGTATAGAAGACACCTGGAGAGTCCTCCTAATCTCAGCTCGTTACCTGTATAGAAGACACCTGGAGAGTCCTCCTAATCTCAGCTTGTTACCTGTATAGAAGACACCTGGAAGCCAGATATCTTGCTGATTGATAGGGGATCAAATACTTATTTCACTTCTTAAAAGGCAAATCAATTTGAAACTTTTTTGGATATTTTTGTTGTTATTCTGTCTCTCACTGGTAAAATAAACCGACCAATAAAATTATAGACTGATCATTTCTCTGTCAGTGGGGTTCAAATACTTTCTTCCCCTCGCTGTATGATCTGTGGAGCCTTCAATGTTTATTTTGAATTCATGCACAAAAGGTGGCAACTGGTGGCGCTTGGGCTTCTTTCAAGGATTGGGTGAAAACTTCCAGTCACGTCTTTTCAGGTTATTTGTACATAATTTTCGGAATGATGTGTTTTTGCATTCCAGCATTACGGGCTAAAGAACTCACGACCTATCATTTCGAGCAGCAGGCCCATATTCTTGCATTTTCATAATGACCCCCCCTCCCACTGATGTATGCTGCAAATAACACAGTTCAAGTAAGAATATAAAAAGCACATTTCTCTGTAACAACTATGTACTTCACCATGGAAAAGGTCAGAGACAAAGCCACCGAGAAAGAGAAACATGGAAAGAATTCAACCACAAATGGTCAATAGCTGGCAGAATTGTGGGGAGAAGTGAGAAGCTTGTAAGAACTCCACACAACGATGGATGATTATTCTAGGAAAGCTTGTATGCGAATTCAGACCTACCGCTGCCGCCATGTCAAGTCCTTGTGATTCACTACTCTCTGACTGATGGGAAATGTGGCCATTGAAGGGTAGCTAATAAAGCCATAAGAGTACCCAGAAAATAAAACAGTCACTCACATTTAATCAAGCAGTGGCGGCAAGTGCTCCATGGGCCCGGGGGGGGCGCAGGCGGATCACACCATACCCCCCCCCCCTCCGCCAGACCACACCAGCTTGCGCATCATGCCCTCCCATCGCCGGCTCATTCACCCACCCTGGACTGACATGGAGGGCAGGCAGCGGCAGCTTCCCCCGGCACCAGCGGCAGCTTCCCCTGCGTCTCCTCCCTCCTCCTCCTCCATGGCCTCTCCTTTCGGCCAATCTGAGAAACGGGTCTCAGGACCCACTTCCTGATTGGCTGGAAGGAGGATCTGTGTGATAATAGCGAATATTCATTTGCTATTGTCACACAGCTGGGAGGGCTCAGGGTGCAGTGCTCTGAGCCCCGAGCCCACCCTTTTTTAAAGCCTATTAGAGCCTCTGGCTCTAATCACGTGCTTCAAAAAATAAAAAAAACCCCATTGGAATCCATGCATCCAGCGCCCTACATGTAGATAAGGGGGGCCGGACGCATGGATGGGGGGGAGGCGCCAGTGCTTTATTTTGGCCTAGGCCAACAAGGCCTACAGCGGCACTTTGCAGGGGGGCAGCAAAAAAGCCACCCCCCTCCCCTCCACCTGAGACTCTATTGGCCACTGGTTGCTAGAGCCACCTTTCTCACCCCCCTCTCTCTCACCCCCCTCTCTCTCTCTCACCCACCCCTCCCTCTCTCTCCCCCTCTCTACCTCTCTCTTTCTCTCTCATCCCCCCTCTCTCTTTCTCTCTCATCCCCCTCTCTCTCTCCCCCTCCCTCTCTCACACCTCTCTCTTTCCCTCTTATCCCCCTCTCTCTCTCTCTCTCACCCGCCTCTATCTCTCTCATCCCCCTCTCTCTCTCTCTCTCACCCGCCTCTATCTCTCTCATCCCCCTCTCTCACCCCCCTCTCTCTCTCACCCCCCTCTCTTATCCCCCCATTCTCACCCCCCTCTCACCTCCCCCTCTCTCTCTCATCCCCCTCTCTCTCTCATCCCCCCTCTCTCATCCCCCCTCTCTCTTTCATCCCCCCTCTCTCTTTCATCCCCCCTCTCTCTCTCTCTCTATCCCTCCCTCTCTCCCTCACCCACCCCTATCTCTCTCTCCCACCCCCTCTCACCCCCCTCGTGAGATCTCAGGGGTTCATGCTGGGACTTGTAGCCCTTCAATTTTGGAGGAAGTCACATCCGTTAAAGAAGTGGGGCAAATTTACATGGGGGGGGGGCACCCAATTTTAGTCTTGCCTAGGGCAGCACAAAACCAGAATACACCACTGGGAGGTGCCCCTGCGCCCCCAATGCACCAGTCGCCACTGTTTGGAAGGCTAAGCCTGGGTTCTAAGCATAGCTTAAGCCAGGGGTCTCCAAAACTATGGCCTTCCAGTTGTTCAGGAGCTACAATTCCCATCATGCCTAGTCATGTCTGTGAATGTCAGAGTATTACAATGCCCCATGGAACATGTAGTTCCACAACAGCTGGAGGGCCGTAGTTCGGGGATCCCTGGTCTACATTTACAGATTGTGAACATTCTAAAGATGATTCTGATGATGCCACAGCACTCTAATGCTTCTCCTGAAACAATCAGCTGTCAGCCTTGCTTGGGTCTCTGCAGTGCACACCTACCCTAATCAAGAAAGCCTAAATAGACTGCTGAACATCCAGAAGAAGACAGTGATTACCTCCAGTGGCAATAGCAGCCGCTAGCGATAATCGTAAGAGGATCAGGCAGGCTGGTTGTACCCAATCTGAAAGATCGATCAACTTGGTGCCTTTAGCCTGGCCATTAACGGTTCAAATCTTGGTCGGTTCCTTACAGTGCACACCAGGGCTGGCCCAAGACAATGTGCTGCCTAGGTCCAAGAAAGAAATGCTACCCCCCCAACCCCCCCAAAAAAGATCACGCCCACCAAAAGGCCCCCACCTCAATTATTTTATATAAATCTAAAATTTTGAAATAATTATATATACTGTTATCTTCTTCCATAACTCACCACCGGACAGGTCCACCAAAGACCCGCTGTCTGTTATCAGTCCTCCTGTCACTCCTGTGTCTGCCGTGCCCACCACCCTAGAAGATCCAGCCTGCCCTGCATCAGATGGAGTGCGCTGATGTCTGACATCATTGCGCACACCACAATTACGTGAGGGATGTCCCCCAGAGGAGACGCTCCCCCCTCCTCATACTCATCAGTTTGCACTAGAGGCGGCAGTATGAGATGGGGAAATGCCACCCGTAACACGCTGCAAATTGATGACACACAAAACTGCTGATTGGGAGTCAATTTGCTGCCCCTCTCCAAGTTTTGACTGGGTCCAATGGACCCAATGGGACCCATGGTAGGGCCGGCCCTGGTGCACACCTACCTTAATCAAGAAAGTTTAAATAGACTGCTGGACATCCAGCCTGTGCCCAATCAACAGGTTAGTTTGTCTGCTAATGCCTGGGATAGTAGTATGTCTGATTCTGACTTCTGTCTGTTCATGCCTTGGATTATTCCTGCCAATTATTTGAACTGTTTGTAGTCCCCTCAACTGTGTTTCTCCTCACCATCATGTTATTTCTGTTGTTGCCAGTCTGTGCTCTGTCTACCTATCTCAAACTTGGACTCTGTTTGCGATTTGTTTGTCTTCATCTAATCTGACCATCAATCTGCTGATTCAGCCACTCTCTGCTCTGGCCATCTGTCTGAGGACTAAGGCAGGCCACACATGGTGCAAATTTCTATCCTGCAGGAAAGAAATTCACGCCATTCCCTCCATCAACAGACAGTGCTGACAGGGGGGCTCCCTCCTGCCAAGCCATTTTTTGTTCCAAGTGGGGGTGGCCAGGGGAGAAGACAGTGATTATCTATAGTGGCTATTGCAGCCGCCTGCGATAATCGTTAGAGGATCTGGCAGGCTTGTTGTACCCAAGCTGATCAATCGATCATCTTGGTGTATTCAGCCTGCCCATTAAGGGTTTGAATCTTGGCCAGTTCCTTACAGTACACACCTACCCTAATCAAGAAAGCTTAAACAGACTGCTGGACATCCAGCCTGGGTCTAATCAACAGGTTAGTTTGTCTGCTCATGCCCAGGATAGTAGTTTGTCTGATTCTGACTTCGGTCTGTTCATGACCTGGATTATTCCTACTAATTATTTGAACTGTGTTTGTAGTCAGCTCGTCTGTGCTTCTCCAGACCATCAGCCTTTTATCTCTGCTATTGTAAGTCTGTGCTCTGTCTACCTATCTCAAACTTGGACTCTGTTTGCGATTGATTGGTCTGCATCTAATCTGGCCAGTTCCTTACAGTACACACCTACCCTAATCAAAAAAGCTTAAACAGACTGCTGGACATCCAGCCTGTGTCTAATAAACTGATCAATCTGCTGATTCAACCACTGTCTTCTCTGGCCATCTGTCTGAAGGCAGGTCATACACGGGATGAATTTCTTTCCTGCTACCATGGGTGGCAGGAAAGAAATTTGCACAATTCCCCCATTAACACAGCTGCTAGAGATCATCATAAGAGAATCCAGCAGGCTGGTTGTACCCAAGATAATCAATCGATCAACTTGGTGCATTCAGCCTGCCCATTAGGAGTTTGAATCTAGGCCGGTTCCTGCTGTACCGTGTATAGCCGGCCTTACACCGCTTCACTCTCTGCCTGTTAGAAGGTAGCCATTGTCTGCAATATTTTTTCCAGGAACTCTGTGACCCTTGCACTCTTAAAGCCCAACTCTAGGCACACACAAAAAAAAATTCTCTTGCAGTGGGGCTATGCCAACCCGAAAGGGTTAATTGCTTGTTTATTTCTAAGGGAAACAATAAAAGGAAATATACTTACCCGATCCTCCGCTCCTCCCCACAGCTTGACCGGTTCCCGCGGCTTCTGCAACCCCTCGCTCTAGAGGTCTACAGCCCTGATGTCCTTAAGACCAGAGCAGGATCCATAGTCCACCGCCAGATCGTTGAGTGAAGATTGGAGGATCAGGTAAGAAATCCCGTTTTCTCCTCTCCCCTGGACAGAACGGGCTATTAACCCTTCCATTGTGATCACTGCCCCACTGCAAGGGAACTTTCTATTTCTGCCTGGAGTTGGGCTTTAAGACGGGAGTGTCATTGTCAGTTGGAAGTTATTTACAAAGATTTATGTAAGGTGTTTTTCTTGCTATCCCTGTGCTTGTTCTTTATTTAGCAATGTTGGCGAATGTTCAATTGCATTTGCATCTTATTATATATGAACATAACATATGGCACCAATTATATAATTATTGTAAAATTTTAAACATATTTATCCCAACCAGGAGATGAAGAACTCTTTCTCCAGCAATGATAATGACATTTACAGGCAACAAGAACAGAATTTTAAAGAATCCTCGCAAAAGGTGCCTATTTATAGGCACTGCTGTATTTTGGCCTAGGCCAACAAGGCCCAGGTCTAGGGCAGCACTTTGCAGGGGGGCAGCAAAAAAGCCACCCCCCTCCACCCGAGACTCTATTGTCCACTGGTTGCTAGAGCCGCCTCTCACCCCCTCTCACTCACCCACCTCTCTCTCTCATCACCCTCTCTCTCTCTCTCTCATTCCCCTCTCTCTCTCTCATCCCCCCTCTCTCTCATCCCCCCTCTCTCTCAACCCCCCTCTCTCTCATCCCCCCCTCTCTCTCATCCCCCCTCTCTCTCATCCCCATCTCTCACCCCCCTCTCTCTCTCTCTAATCCCCCCTCTGTCTCATCCCCCCTCTCTCTATCATCCCCCCTCTCTCTCTCTAATCCCCCCTCTGTCTCACCCCCCCTCTCTCTCTCTCACCCCCCTCTCTCTTTCTCATCCCCCCTCTCTCTCTCATCCCCCCTCTCTCTCTCATCCCCCCCTCTCTCTCTCATCCCCCCTCTCTCTCTCATCTCCCCTCTCTCTCTCTCATCTCCCCCTCTCTCTCTCATCCCCCCTCTCTCTCTCTCATCTCCCCCTCTCTCTCTCATCCCCCCTCTCTCTCTCATCCCCCCTCTCTCTCTCATCCCCCTCTCTCTCTCTCATCTCCCCCTCTCTCTCATCCCCCCTCTCTCTCATCCCCCCTCTCTCTCATCCCCCCTCTCTCTCTCATCTCCCCCTCTCTCTCTCATCTCCCCCTCTCTCTCTCATCTCCCCCTCTCTCTCTCATCTCCCCCTCTCTCTCTCATCTCCCCCTCTCTCTCTCATCTCCCCCTCTCTCTCTCATCCCCCCCTCTCTCTCTCATCCCCTCCTCTCTCTCTCATCCCCCCTCTCTCTCTCATCCCCCCCTCTCTCTCTCATCCCCCCTCTCTCTCTCATCCCCCCCTCTCTCTCTCATCCCCCCTCTCTCATCCCCCTCTCTCTCTCATCCCCCCTCTCTCATCTCCCCCTCTCTCTCTAATCCCCCCTCTCTCTCTCTCACACCCTCCCTCTCTCTCTAACCCCCCCCTCTGTCTCATCCCCCCTCTCTCTCTCTCATCCCCCCTCTCTCTCTCTCTCATCCCCCCCTCTCTCTCTCATCCCCCCTCTCTCTCTCTCTCATCCCCCCCTCTCTCTCTCATCCCCCCTCTCTCTCTCATCCCCCCTCTCTCTCTCTCTCATTCCCCCCTCTCTCACTCTCTCTCTCTCATCCCCCCTCTCTCTATAATCTCCCCCCTCTCTCTCTCTCATCCCCTCTCTCATCATCTCACTCTCTGATCCCCCCTCTCTCTCTCTCTTTCTCTTACCCCCTCCCTCTTTCATCCCCCACCTCTCTCTCCATCACCCCCCTCTCCCACCCCCTTCTCTCTCTCCCACCCCCTCACACCCCCCCCCCCCCCTCATGAGATCTCAGAGGTTGATGCTGGGACTTGTAGCCCTTCAATATTGAAGGGAGTCACATCCATTAAAAAAGGAGTGGGGCAGATTTACATGGGGGGGGGGGGGGGGCGCCCAATTTTAGTCTTGCCTAGGGCAGCACAAAACCAAAATACACCACTGTTTATAGGGGGGTACCAGATGTAGGCTGAACTTCACATACAAGGCTTCCATATAAAATGGAATGGTCATTTCCATTGCACTGCATTAGTGGTCAGGAACTATGGGCACATTCCACATGGCACATGGCAATATGTCTTAAATTATGCAGCTACATAACATGTTAGTGGAATTCTCGTCCAGGGGTCTATTATATATCGGGATAAAAGGAGAATGCAAAGAGTACAAGGTTGGTTGGAAATTAAAGAATAAATCAGAATAACAAACTAAGGAACAGAGAGATAAAGGATGGAATGAGAGGAGATCCATACAGGGATCTGATATACACAGGATCTGATATACAGGGATCTGACATACACGGGATCTGATATACAGGGATCTGATATACAGGGATCTGATATACACGGGATCTGATATACAGGGATCTGATATACAGGGATCTGATATACAGGGATCTGATATACACGGGATCTGATATACACGGGATCTGATATACACGGGATCTGATATACACGGGATCTGATATACAGGGATCTGATATACAGGGATCTGACATACACGGGAAAAGGCTGAAATGGAATGGATGGCTACCAATGCAATCATAATTATAAAGTAAGCCATATCTGGAAGGAACAAGACATATAGGCACACAAGTAAATATAAAGCGGTTATATCTGTGTGTATAAATGGGACAATAAGAGAATTCACTTTTTCAGAAGTCTTTACTAAAGCTAAATACCCCATCTTCTGGGCCGTAGATAGTATTTTTTCCTGGGGGGGGGGGGGGTCCAGCCTTGAGTACCCAGAGAACAATAATTAGCACGTGTGACAAATTGTGGTGTGTATATATACAGTATATACAGCGCCCCCAGCAGGCACATCTGTTAGTGAAGCAAATAGTAAACATGGCTTCAATGTCAGCTGGGCCCGGCCTGTCAGCCTTGTGGATGAGACAGGTGGTCTTCCCAGTGGCAGTGCGGCTCCCGTAGCTGATCGGCTACACTAGCCTAGCTGCTGTGAAAATGACCGATGCTCTAGGGCACATGTGTCAAACACAATGCCCAAGGGCCGAATCTGGCCCTCCAGGCCATTTCATGTGGCCCTCGCACCTCCCCTGCAGCTGCAGCCCTTCTTTCATCCTCCTCTAGACCCTGCACTTTCTGCTTCCCAGCAACGCCCCAGGTTCTTCCCAGCAGCAGCACACGGTAAGGGGAGTGTACTGTGATGTAAGGGAGGATGGGGAACTCTTGACTTCGGATGGTGGGGGGCTCTTGACATCTGATGTAAGAGGGGGTGGGGTGCTCGGGACATCTAATCTTACAGATTCAACCGGCCCTTTGAGGGCAATCATAATGCTGATGCGGCCCGAGAAGAAACTGAGCTTGACACCCCTGCTCTAGGGGAAGGGGGGGGGGTTGGACCCCCCTGACCCCCCCTCTTATCTATGCCCCTGCCCATCTTAGGGCTCATTGATAGAACCTGCAATTTTTTAACTCTTAGGCCAATACCTAGTTCCCAGTTTTGCTCAGCTGATGGGAACACCTCAAAATTAAAGCAGGTGAAAAATAATGGGCACATAATACACTATATGGCCAAAAGTATATAGACACCTGGCGAATACATGACGTTCTATATGACAAAACTTATGTGGGCTTCTTGTGAACAGGTTCCAACATTAGCACCTGAAGGGTCCTTGTAATACTCCATCATATAAAGACATTGGAGACAACTGTGCTCTTCCAACCTTGAAGTAACCGTTTGGTGAAGACCATTTTGGGCAACTCACCCGATACCGTACTGATAGTTCTAACATGACCTAATGATCCACCATAAACTGTGAAGATAGTTTATGGGTAGGACTTACACCATAACGCCAAAAGTATGAACAGCTGACCATCACACCTACACTATGGCCAGAAATATATTAATACCCCATCATACAAAGACATTGTAGACAATGGTGCTCTTCCAACCTTGTAGTAACAGTTTGGTGAAGACCCTTTTCTGTTCCACCACGACTGTGCCCCCCTCCCTGTGTACAAAGCCAGTTCTGTAAAGACATGGCGTGACCAGTTTGCTGTGGAGGAACTCTATTGTCTTGTACAGAGACCTGACTTCAAGCCTAAGTTTGGGAGATCTTTGGTATAAGGTCTTCTCATCCAACATTAGCACCTGACCTCAACCGTACTGAACACCTTAGAATGAAGCCTTCTCAAAGGTGTTCTGTAGGTTTGAGGCCATGGAGGAACTTGAGTGTCCTATACAAAGCCACTGACCTCATCCCTACTGAATACCTTTGGGATGAAGTAGGATGAGCCATGTCTTCTCATCCACCATCAGTACCTGACCTCACAAATGGACACAAATTCCAACAGACACCTTCCAAAATCTTGTGGTAACAGTTTGGTGAAGACCCTTTTCTATTCCAGCATGACTGTGGCCCCTTGTATACAAAGTCAGCTCCGTAAAGACATGGTGTGACCAGTTTGGTGTGGAGGAACTCGAGTGTCCTGCACAGAGCCCTGACCTCAATCCTACTTTTGGAAGTCCTTTGGTATAAGGTCCTCTCATTCAACATCAGTACCTACCCTTAACCCTATGGAACACCTTTTACCCCAAAAGTGTTCAGTAGGTTTGAGGTCATAGAGGAACTGGAGTGTCCAGCACAGACCCCCAACCTCATCCCTACTGAACACCTTTGGAAAGCAAATCACTGGCCTACAGCATGTGACATCGGAATGCCAACCGTGAGCCAGGTAGTCTCCTCCAACATCAGTACCTGAAGGGTGCGGTTACAACTCCATCATACAAAGACATTGGAGACAATTGTGCTTTTACAACCTTGTTGTAAAAGTTTGGTAAAGACCCTTTTCTGTTCAAACAAGACTGTGCCCCCCCTGTGTACAAAGCCAGCCCCATAAAGACATGGTGTGACCAGCTTGGTGTGGAGAAACTCCAGTGTCCTGCACAGAGCCCTGACCTCAACTGACTGAACACCTTTGGGATGAATTGGAATGCCAATTGTGAGCCAGGTCTAAAAACTCTTCATGTAAAGCACACATCTGAGAGTCCAAGAAAAGGCTCACCCCGCTTCAAACCAATACACTACATGGCCCCACCTATGTGGACACCTCTTTAGATTATTGAGATCAGGTGTCTCCGGTAAGGGATCCTGGTAATCCTCCATTATACAAAGACGTTGTAGACAATCGTGCTATTCCAACCTTGTGGTAACAATTTGGTGAAGACCCTTTTCTGTTCCAGCATGACATGGTGTGACCAGTTTGGTGTGGAGGGACTCAACAGCGTCCTGTACAGTGCCCTGACCTCAACCCAACTGATCACCATTGGGATGGACTGAAACACCAATTGTGAGTCCGGTCTTTTTTTTTCCTCTTTTGGTGCCCCGACATGAAAGCAGGTCTTCTCATTCAACATCAGGACCTGACCTTAACCCTACGGAACACCTTTAGGATGAGGACTTCAGTAGGTTTGAGATCATGGAGGAACTGGAGTGTCCTGTACAGAGCCCTGACCTCAACTGACTGAGCGCCTTTGGGATGGATTGGAACGCTGGTTGTGAGCCAGGTCGTCTCATGCAACATTAGTCTTGACCTTGCAGGTTCAGGACTAAAGAAACTCTACCATTAATGGTAACTCTTCATGTAAACCACACATCTTGGAGTCCAAGAAATGCTCATCCCGCTTCAAACTAATACACTACATGGTCCAACCTATGGGGACACCTCTTCAGATTACTGAGTTCAGGAATGTCCAGTGAGGGATCCTGGAAATCCTCCATAATATAAAGACATTGTAGACAATTGTGCTCTTCCAACCTTGTGGTAACAACTCCATAAAGACATGGTGTAACCAGTTTGGTGTGAAGGAATTCCAGTGTCCTGCACAGAGCCCCGACCTCAACCCTACTGAAGGCCTTTGGGATAAATTGCAACACCGATGGTGATCCAGGTCTTCTCATTCAAAATCCATACCTGACCTCACAAATGGTAACAAATTTTAACAGACACCCTCCAAAGTCTTGGGGAAAGTCTTCCCAATAGAGTGGAGGATGGTGTAGATGGGCCAGCTCCATAAAGACATGGTTTGACAGTTTGGTGTGGAGGAACTCAAGTGTCCTGAGAACCTCCAGAGATATGTGACCGAACAAAGAGTCCGACAATGCTTTCATGGGGCCTTGGTTGACCTAGGTCTAGGGGACACTTTTTATAGACAGCTGTACTCCTTCCAACCTTGTGGTAACAGTTTGGTGAAGACCCGTTTCTGTTCCAGCATGACTGTGCCCCCCCCTGTGTACAAAGCCAACTCCATAAAGACATGGTGTGACCAGTCTGGTGTGGAGGAACTCGAGAGCCCTGACCTCATCCCTACTGAACGCCTTTGGGATAAATTGCAACACCGATGGTGAGCCAGGTCTTCTCATTCAAAATCCATACCTGACCTCACAAATGGTAACAAATTTCAACAGACACCCTCCAAAGTCTTGGGGAAAGTCTTCCCAATAGAGTGGAGGATGGTGTAGATGGGCCAGCTCCATAAAGACATGGTTTGACAGTTTGGTGTGGAGGAACTCGAGTGTCCTGAGAACCTCCAGAGATATGGGACTGAACAAAGAGTCCGACAATGCTTTCATGGGGCCTTGGTTGACCTAGGTCTAGGGGACAAGTTTTATAGACAGCTGTACTCCTTCCAACCTTGTGGTAACAGTTTGGTGAAGACCCTTTTCTGTTCCAGCATGACTGTGCCACTCCCTGTGTACAAAGCCAGCTCCATAAAGACATGGTGTGACCAGTTTGGTGTGGAGGAACTCCAGTGTTCTGCACAGAGCCCTGACCTCAACCCTACTGAACACCTTTGGGATAAATTGCAACACCGATGGTGAGCCAGGTCTTCTCATTCAAAATCCATACCTGACCTCACAAATGGTAACAAATTTCATCAGACACCCTCCAAAATCTTGGGGAAAGTCTTCCCATAAGAGTGGAGGATGTTATAGCTACAAAGGGGGCAACTTCATATTTATGGCCATATGGGGAGGGGAAATGACATGTCCAACAAGCTCACTGAGGTGTAACGGTCTGGTGCCCACAGACTTTTGGATTTATACTGAATTTTGTTTTTAATGCCAATAAGTGATGCTCAAGGAGGGAAATTCAAGCAAACACAAATAGTCAACAGTATACACTTAGTGCTGGTTCACACTACGTCGCTCCGACTTCGGGGGCGACCTGTGAAGTCGCGTGCAGCGCGACTTCGGCGCGACTTGCACGGACTTCATAAAATGAATGTCTATGCAAGTTGCTCCAGGTCGCCCCGAAGTACTACAGGACCCTTTTTCTAAGACTTGTGTCGCTCTTATTAGAACCGGTCCTGTACTACTCAATGGACCACACCGCGACAAGTCGCCTGACAAGTCGTAATAGTGTGAATGGAGACTTATGCTCAAACGTTTGAATGGTTTGCAGTGAAAATATACTTCATACACCCCTCTAAGCATGGGCATCCGCAGAACTTTTTTTAGGGGGGGGGCGTAATTTTAAGGTCACCCATGCTCCGCCCCTTTTCAACAATGTCATGAAGGGGAGGGGCTTAGTCATTATACTTATTTTGAGTATATTCCCTTAAAGCATGTTATACAGCACAGTGCTTTGCTGTGTAATTTGGCCCCTACTATCACCTAAAATACCTGGCTGATCCTGCCTGGCTATGTCCTCTCTTCTGTAAACTGACCACGGTATACCATGGCTGCGGAGCCCTGACACCGTGGTCAGTTTACGTGCCTCCCATCATCTGCAGCCCTCCTGTCCTCCTCTGACCTCTCTCCCCCCCTCATTCCCTGCCTGTCTGCTCCTGTGTCAGTGCCCACCCCCTCCTCTCCTGCTGCTGTAGTTTAATTTAAAGTTTCATGTCCTGTCTACAGCAGAGGCGTAACTAGAACCTTCAGGGCCCCGGTTCAAGAAACCATAAAGGGCCCCCAGGACCCCTGGCCCGGGGACCTTCCCTTCAAGCCTGGGGCTCTTCCCACTGATCCTGGGGCCCTTTACTCTCGTTGCAGGGTCCTTTATTATGGTCCCACAGCGGGACCCTTTCACAAGTTCTGCAGTGGGCCCCCTTCCTGCCATCTTGGGGCCCCCCCACGGTGGTGGAATGCCAGGGCCCGGTCGCAAGTGTGACCTTTGCGATCCTGGAAGTTCACCCACTGGTGTCAGTATTTTTTATTTTTTTGGTATTTTAATTGTATTATTTTTTATCATTTTATTTATTTATTTTTTTACAATGTCACTGACTATGACTCTGTCCATTCAGAAAAGAGAGGAGCTGGTAAATTACATATTTACCGCCCCTTCCTGGTTCTCTATTGTGACACATCCCCTGCAGCAGCCGGCAGGAGAGGAGGGAGCACAGTAGGGGGGGCAGCACAGTGGGGGGGGGGGGAACAGGGGAGCACACAGGGGCCCAGAGACAGCAGAACACAAGTGAACTGGATAGGAGGAGTGGCGGGGGCAGCATACAGAGGAACCAATCTCCTCCATTTTCCTTCTGCAGCTACAAAAGGAAAAAGGAGGACAGTGATTTCTCTACATGCTGCCCCTGCCGCCCCTCCTATCCCGGTGTACAGGGGAGCCGCATAGGCCCCCTGGAGCATGGGGCCCGGTTGCGATTGCAACCCCTGCAACCCCTGTAGTTACGCCCCTGGTCTACAGTCTGTTTAATAATCCTGTGTGCCCCGTGTCTGTTTTTTATAAAAATAAGCCATTCTTTACAAGTATAGAGTGCCACTCGCCGCTCACGTGACCCACCGTCTCTCTCCTCCTCTACCCCTCCTCCTCCCCTCCCAACTGACATCAGTGAGGAATCCTTGGCCCGTCCCGCTGCAGGCAGCTGTCAGCCAGAGAGAGGAGAGAGCCGATGGGTCACGTGAGCGGCGCTCTGCCCTCTGAAAACTGGTAAAGAACAGCTTATTTTTTTAAAACACAGACACACAGGCACACATGATTATTAAACCGAACAGACAGGATGGTATAAAGTGACTTAACAACCACTTAAAAGGGGAAGTTGAGATTCCAAGGGGGGGGCATTTGCCCCTACCTGCGGATGCCCATGCCTCTAAGTGGCACATTTGAGCTTCTACAGCACTGGTCTAGATACAATAAATATGCCAACAAGAGTCCATTAGACAGAAGCAAAAACAGCATGTCCCCCAGAACATGAGTGACACCCATAAACTGGAGGAATGCATCCGGTTATACAAAATGTTTCCTTCCGGACATGTGGACAAGCAAAAATGTGACATGTATGCTTGCAAACTATTATCTTAGGATACAATGTCCCAACAATGCAACCGTTTTTTTTGTCATAACTTTAACCACTTGCCGACCGCTCACTGAGCTGGTACTGCGGCATAGTGGCTCGTTATCGTCCAGCGACGTCGCTGGAGAACGCCCCCGCCGGAGACTCGCTCCCGCTGTATTCAGTCACAGCGGGAGTCGGGCCAGGGGAGGAGAGGCGGTGATCACCGCCGCTCTTCCCCGATCGTCGGGGATCGAGTGTGGAAATCCGCCCGCTTGTGTAAACACAGTGGGCGGATCTCCTAAGTGACAGACAGGGACAGATCACAGGATTCAGCATAGCTCAACTTGCGATCTCTGTCTGTGTCACACAATCCCCTCCCCCCCATACACGTCAGTAAGCATGAGGCATAGATTTAACCCCTTGATCACCAATAAAGTTAACCCCTTCCCTGACAGTGTCATTATTACAGTAACAGTGCATATGTATAGCACTGATTACTGTAGTGATGACACTGGTCCCCCCAAAAGTGTCAAAAATGTCAGTCAAGGGTCCGATCTGTCCACCGCAATGTCGCAGTCCCGCAAAAAAAATCGCAGATCGCCGCCATTACTAGTAAAAAAATAAACAATAAAAATTACAAATCTTTCCCGTAGTTAGTAAACGCGATAACTTTTGCGCATACCAATCAAAATACGCTTATTGTGATTTTTTTTTTTACCAAAAATATGTAGCAGAAAACAAATTAGCCTAAAATGTTACATTTTGATTTTTAATTTTTTTTTTTTGGGAATGCTATTTATCCGAATGTAAAAAATATTGTTTTGTTTTTAAAAGTGTCGCTCTTTTTTTCAAAAATAAAAAATTGCACAGGTGATCAAATATCAACAAAAGAAAGCTCTGTTTATGGGGAAAAAAAGGACATAAATTTAATTTGGGTACAGCGTCGCACGACCGCGCAATTGTCAGTTAAAGTAACGCAGTGCCGAATCGCAAAATATAGCCTGGTCAGGAATGGGGTGAAATCTTCTGGTCTTAAAGCGGTTAAGAATACACTCATTGAGGATTTTTTTGTCAAAGACATGTAGCTAAATACATTTTGGCCTAAATATATGACATAAATTGAATATATTGGATATTTTTTAACTGTCAAAGTAGAAAATATCAATTTTTTTGCAAAATTTTCGCTCTTTTTTTATTAATTTCGCAAAAAATTAAAAGCGCAGAGGTGATCAAATACCAACAAAAGGAAGCTCTGTTTGTGGGAAAAAAAGGACGTAAATTTAGTTTGGGTACGGCGTTGCACGACTGCGCAATTGTCAGTTAAAGTCGCGCAGTGCCAAGTTGCAAAAAGTGGCCTGGACGTAAAGCAGGAAAATCCTCCGGTGGTAAAGTGGTTAACCATGATATCATGAGATCAACACCAGATGACCTTTGTCCAAAGCCATCAACACTGAGGCCACAGAGACCAGAATCATTCTACATTCAGCCTTCATCCTCCTCCACTCTGACGATGCTAGAATGTCACTCCAATCAAATTAAAAACTGAGATCAAACCAATATTCTAGGCATTGCCGATCTGGTAAAGCATTCCTATGCAGCCTTTTATCAGAAGACTCGCTACTCCATCTCCTAACATGTGTGAACTCAAACTATTCTGCTATCTGAGATCTTGTCTGGAGCAACACCAATGTCTCTAATAAATGCCTGTTTTATGACCCCATCATAACCACAGATCTGTACCCCATTTCCGCCATCAATGCAGGTTCTCCCACTGTCATCCAAATGCTTCCTTTCAGATGGTGTATAAAGGATTACCAATAATTATACATACTCTATATCAGGGGTCCTCAAACTTTTTAAACAGGGGGCCAGTTCACGGTCCCTCAGACACTGTTAGGGGCCGGACTATAGTTTGAAAAAAAATATGAACGAATACCAATGCGCATATTTTTTATTGTTTTATTTATATAGTGGCGGCTGGTGCTCAAAATTTTTCGGGGGGCGCAAACAGAAAAATGTAATAGGCATTGCTTTGCGGCAAAAAAACGCTGTAAAAAATTGCGTGACTTTGAGGTCACAAAAGTGTGGAAGGGGCCTTTTGTAATCAAGGTATAGTGTGCCCCCATCAATGCAGAGTGACCAGCATGCCCCCATCAATGCAGAGTGACCAGCGTTGCCCCTTTTAAATGCAGGGTGACCAGCGTGCCCCCTTTCAATGCAGAGAGACCAGCGTGCCCCCTTTCAATGCAGAGTGACTACAGCGTACCCCCTTTCAATGCAGAGAGACCAGCGTGCCCCCTTTCAATGCAGAGTGACTACAGCGTACCCCCTTTCAATGCAGAGAGACCATCGTGCCGTGCCCCCTTTCAATGCAGAGAGACCAGCGTGCCCCCTTTCTTTGCAGAGAGACCAGCATGCCCCCTTTCAATGCAGAGAGACCAGCATGCCCCCTTTCAATGCAGAGACCAGCGTGCCCCCTTTCAATGCAGAGAGACCAGCGTGCCCCCTTTCAATGCAGAGAGACCAGCATGCCCCCTTTCAATGCAGAGAGACCAGCGTGCCCCCTTTCAATGCAGAGAGACCAGCGTGCCCCCTTTCATTGCAGAGAGACCAGAGTGCCCCCTTCAATGCAGAGACCATTGTGCCCCCTTCAATGCAGAGACCATTGTGCCCTCTTTCAATGCAGAGACCAGTGTTCCCCCCTTCAATGCAGAGACCAGCGTTCCCCCTTCAATGCAGAGACCAGCGTTCCCCCTTCAATGCAGAGACCAGCGTTCCCCCTTCAATGCAGAGACCAGCGTTCCCCCCTTCAATGCAGAGACCAGCATTCCCCCCTTCAATGCAGAGACCATCGTGTCCCCTTCAATGCAGAGACCATCGTGCCCCCTTCAATGCAGAGACCATCGTGCCCCCTTCAATGCAGAGACCATCGTGCCCCCTTCAATGCAGAGACCAGCGTGCCCCCTTCAATGCAGAGACCATCATGCTGGAACAGAAAAGGTTCTTCACCAAAATTTTGGAACGCACAGCACAATTGTCTACAATGTCTTTAAATGTTGACAATTAACAATATTAACTGGAAACACTGTCTGGTGTCTTTAGACTTTTGGACATATAGTGTCGCATAAAACCAGCACTTCTCTCTTGGGGTAAATTTCTTCATGGAAACCATACACCTCACCAATGCTCTTAGCCTGCCCTATGTAGCTTACAAGAATTATCCTATTTTTCTGCTTTGATGGAACATTAGGTGAACAGCTGCTGCTCCTAAAGTGACCAAAAATGCTTCTTACTCATTAAACTCCATGGACTAAACCTATCACAGGGCTGTACAAGACTTTCATGTTCGGTACAGAGTGAAAGACTCTTTAAATGGTACCCCGCAAAAAGAGTTATCATTTTTACCGGTCTGGTGGGCCTAAATTGACCAAAAATGCTTCCTGCCCATTTAGGTTCTGTGGTCTGAGGCAATCACAGGGCTGTAGAAGATTCCAGTGTTAAGTGCAGAATGAAAAATAATTTAAATAGTACCCAGTAAAAGAAAATCATAGAAGATCTACACCACCTGACACTCTTCCAGTTGTGTTGGATACCTCGCCCCTCAACATGCACAGCGGTTCCCCTGGCTAGCCCTTAGTGCCACTATTGTAGGCAGAGATGTACTGATGTAGCCAACAGCGGGTGGAAGCACAATGCGTGGCAGTGGACGCAGACAATGAAAACCCCTCAGAAGTGTCCGATTCTGAAGACTCTGTAGCTCTTCCAAGAGAGTGAGGATCAGAGTCCCAACAGACTGGTAAGTGTTCTAGCTCATATTTCGCTTTGAATCATCATAATCTAGAACAGCTTTGTCATCCTTTTTAATAAGAAGAAACTCTTGAAATAAGGTTCTGGTCTAATGGGACCCCTCCCAAAAATGACTTTGTCTACAGCTCAGTGTACATTAGTGTGATGGTCAAGTAGAAGAATGCTTCTCACATTTGTGGTCATAATAATTTCCCCTCTTACAGATAGCTAAAAAGATATATTTTTTTCAGTGGGAACTTATCTGAAGGGCAGAAAGTGATCATTGCTCAAGGAACCCCTAGCAACCTCTGGAGGAACCTTAGATTTCCATGGAACCCCAGTTGAGGAAGAATGCTCCTTGCACTTGTGGTTACTGGGAGGAATTACCCCCTTACAGAAAGCTGAAATAATCAATGGTGTCAGTGGAAAGTTATCTGAGAGGCAGAAATTGCTCTTCACTCAAGGAAACCCCAGCAACCTCTGGAGGAACCCTAGAGTTCCATGGAACCCCCATTGAGGAAGAATGCTCCTTACACTTGTGGTCATCGGGAAGAATAACCCCCTTACAGAGAGCTAAAAAGATAATTTGTTTCAGTGGGAACATATCTGAAGGGCAGAAGGTGCCCATTGCCCAAGAAACCTCTAACAACTTCTGGATGAACCCTAAAGTTCCATGGAACCCCCGTTGAGGAAGAATTCTCCTTACATTGGTGGTCAGTAGGAAGAATATCCCTTACACTTGTGGTAATTTGGAAAATGCACCCCCTTAGAGAGAGCTAAAATAATCAATTGTGTTGTGGGAATTTATCTGAAAGGCAGAAATTGCTCTTCACTCAAGGAAATCCTAGCAACTTCTGGAGGAACCCTAGAGTTAGATGGAACCCCCACTGAGGAAGAATGCTCCTTACACTTGTGGTAATCGGGAAGAATAACCCCCTTAGAGAGAGCTAAAATAATCAATTGTGTCAGTGGCAAGTTATCTGAAGGGCAGAAGGTGCTCATTGCTCAAGGAACCCCTAGCAACCTCTGGAGGAACCCTAGATTTCCATGGAACCCCAGTTGAGGAAGAATGCTCCTTACACTTGTGGTCATTGTGAAGAATTACCCCCTTACAGAAAGCTAAAATAATCAATGGTGTCAGTGGAAAGTTATCTGAACGTCAGAAGGTGCTCATTGCCAATGGAACCCCTAACAACTTCTGGAGGAACCCTAGAGTTAGATGTAACCCCCATTGAGGAAGAATGGTCCTTACACTTGTGGTCATCGGGAAGAATAACCCCCTTACAGAAAGCTAAAAAGATCATTTGTTTCAATGGGAACATATCCGAGGGGCAGAAGGTGCCCATTGCCCAAGGAACCCCTAACAACTTCTGGAGGAACCCTAGAGTTCCATGGAACCTCTGTTGAGGAAAAATTCTTCTTACATTGGTGGTCAGTGGGAAGAATATCCCTTACACTTGTGGTCATTGGGAAGAATTACCCCCTTACAAAAAGCTAAAATAACCAATGGTGTCAGTGGAAAGTTATCTGAACGGCAGAAGGTGCTCATTGCCCAAGGAACCCCTAACAACTTCTGGAGGAACCCTAGAGTTAGATGGAACCCCCATTGAGGAAGAATGCTCCTTACACTTGTGGTCATCGGGAAGAATTACCCCCTTACAGAGAGCTAAAAAGATCATTTGTTTCAGTGGGAACATATCTGAAGGGCAGAAGGTGCCCATTGCCCAAGGAACCCCTAACAACTTCTGGAGGAACCCTAGAGTTAGATGGAACCCCCATTGAGGAAGAACTTGTGGTCATTGGGAAGAGTTACCCCCTTACAGAAAGCTAAAATAACCAATGGTGTCAATGGAAAGTTATCTGAACGGCAGAAGGTGCTCATTGCCCAAGGAACCCCTAGCAACCTCTGGAGGAACCCTAGAGTTAGATGGAACCCCCATTGAGGAAGAATGCTCCTTACACTTGTGGTCATCGGGAAGAATAACCCCCTTACAGAAAGCTAAAAAGATCATTTGTTTCAGTGGGAACATATCTGAAGGGCAGAAGGTGCCCATTGCCCAAGGAACCCCTAACAACTTCCGGAGGAACCCTAGAGTTCCATGGAACCCCCGTTGAGGAAGAATTCTCCTTACATTGGTGGTCAGTAGGAAGAATATCCCTTACACTTGTGGTAATTGGTAAAATGTACCCCCTTAGAGAGAGCTAAAATAATCAATTGTGTCAGTGGGAATTTATCTGAGAGGCAGAAATTGCTCTTCACTCAAGGAAACCCCAGCAACCTCTGGAGGAACCCTAGAGTTAGATGGAACCCCCATTGAGGAAGAATACTCCTTACACTTGTGGTCATCGGGAAGAATTACCCCCTTACAGAAAGCTAAAAAGATCATTTGTTTCAGTGGGAACATATCTGAAGGGCAGAAGGTGCCCATTGCCCAAGAACCCCTAACAACTTCTGGAGGAACCCTAGAGTTAGATGGAACCCCCATTGAGGAAGAACTTGTGGTCATTGGGAAGAATTACCCCCTTACAGAGAGCTAAAAAGATAATTTGTTTACGTGGGAACATATCTGAAGGGCAGAAGGTGCCCATTGCCCAAGGAACCCCTAACAACTTCTGGAGGAACCCTAGAGTTCATGGAACCCCTGTTGAGGAAGAATTCTCCTTACATTGGTTGTCAGTAGGAAGAATATCCCTTACACTTGTGGTAATTGGGAAAATGCACCCCCTTAGAGAGAGCTAAAATAATCAATTGTCAGTGGAAATTTATCTGAAAGGCAGAAATTGCTCTTCACTCAAGGAAACCCTCACAACCTCTGGAGGAACCCTTGCTGAGAAAAGCTGATCTAGAAGGAAAATGCCAAAATCCTAATCATTTTTATACATACGGTACTTAATTTGCTAACTGTTGCCTTTCAAGAGCTGTCTGCAGCTGGTTTCGTAGCAATGGTAGCCAAATGAGTGGGGTGACTGACCATACAAAGACTAATTTGACAAGATGAAAATTGAAAACAAATGAAACACAGGTATTTAATTGAATCGAAAATTGGAGACAGGACTAAGCTTGTTGCCGAGAGCCAGTTCCATTGAAATAAGTGTCAAAAACACAGCTGGGGAGGTATCGGAGGTTGTAATATGACTGGGAATCGGCAAAAAAAGATTTAATAGAGATGAAACTTCCAAATGTCTGTGAAGATATAGGAAATTATATATGTAAGAAAGAAGCAAATTAAATGGTGAGGCTAGGAAAAAAGGGGGTCAACGTTGGCAAGAAATGGTCGGGTACAGGAAAGTGATGGCTTGGGGGAGAAGCATACAGAGAAAACACATTTCCTATGGAGGCCACGGGATGGAAAACACGAGGGAAACTCTGGCCGGGGGCAGAGAAATACTACAGACTGAGGAACGGGAGGAGAGACAGTGCTGAAGGCATGAATAGCGACCAGCACTCATTATTGCTGACACACAGCATGCAGCAAGCACACCCCACCCCACCTCCATGCTGGAGGACCAAATACGCAACCCTGCTCAGATCCCAGGTTGGCAGAGGGGATCTTACCGTACCCCTCGCTACTCACCATCCTCTGTAGGAACATAGATGTTAAGATATAGGCAGTCCTCGCTCTGCTCTTGTAGGTATCCGGTCACAGTGTCCAGGTTGGAGGTGAACCAGACCGGCATCATGATATCCGGCACAGCGTTTTGTATGTTCTGCGGGCACACGGGTGAAAAGTGTGTGGCATTCCTTATGCCTGACCAGGAGGGAGGGGGTTCAGGTGGAAGGAAACGCTTCTCTCCCACGGGGGGCGCGGCATAAGGCACCCCCAGGTACTGATCCACAGGGCCCAGGATTTCGTTGGGTAAAGACATCCTCATACCCCGCAGCTTGCCGTAGTGTGTGTTCACAGTCTGAGAGTATACCTGGGCATGAGAGAAGAGTAGACGGGCAGCCACACTTAGAACCCACAGGGCCAGACTCAGCTTCCTGGGGACCACACTGAGCCCAACTACATGCATGGTATGGAAAGTGCGGCTCTAACATCCAGAATGTAAGCACCACCGGGGGAGTAGAAGCGATTCCGGGTCCCCCCACACAGGACACTTCAGTCACATCCTGTTCTCCCAAGTCTAAGGCCACGGCAGACGAGCAGCAAGATGAACAGGACAGCCGGCATCCACAGGACCTGTTGAAGAACAAAGAAAGGTCAGTGGGCAAAATAAATAATTACATACATACACTATATGATTAAAAGGATGTGGTCACCTGACCATCACACCTAGAAGAGCTAAAAGTGGTTGTAAACCCCAGGATCCCCACGATTAACCTCCGAGGGGTGGAGCAAAACGCATTGGAGACGTGGCCTGGTTGGAGCCCAGTCTGAGGCTGCCACACACAACTAACTGATGGGATTGTTCCAATGTGTGGCTACAGGGAGACTTTCTTCTATACTGTGTACACCCCCGTACCATAAATATGAAAGACGAACATACACTTTGTGAAAAGTTGGCCCACCCTTTGCAGCTATAACAGCTTCAACTCTTCTGGGAAGGCCGTCCACAAGGTTTAGGAGTGTCTATGGGAATGTTTCACCATTCTTCCAGAATTGTCAAAAAGTTTTGTCAAAAGTATTGGGACGCCTGCCTTTACACACACATGAGCTTTAATGGCATCCCAGTCTTAGTCCGTAGGGTTCAATATTGAGTTGGCCCACCCTTTGCAGCTATAACAGGTTCAACTCTTCTGGGAAGGCTGTCCACAAGGTTTAGGAGTGTCTATGGGAATGTTTCACCATTCTTCCAGAATTGTCAAAAAGTTTTGTCAAAAGTATTGGGACGCCTGCCTTTACACACACATGAGCTTTAATGGCATCCCAGTCTTAGTCCGTAGGGTTCAATATTGAGTTGGCCCACCCTTTGCAGCTATAACAGCTTCAACTCTTCTGGGAAGGCTGTCCACAAGGTTTAGGAGTGTCTATGGGAATGTTTGACCGTTCTTTAAGAATAGTCAAAAAGTATTGTCAAAAGTATTGGGACGCCTGCCTTTATGGCCTCCCAGTCTTAGTCCCTAGGGTTCAATATTGAGTTGGCCCACCCTTTGCAGCTATAACAGCTTAAACTCTTCTGGAAAGGCCGTCCACAAGGTTTAGGAGTGTCTATGGGAATGTTTCACCATTCTTCCAGAATTGTCAAGTTTTGTCAAAAGTATTGGGACGCCTGCCTTTACACACACATGAACTTTAATGGCATCCCAGTCTTAGTCCGTAGGGTTCAATATTGAGATGGCCCACCCTTAGCAGCTATAACAGCTTCAACTCTTCTGGGAAGGCCATCCACAAGGTTTAGGAGTGTTGTTATGGGAATGTTTGACCGTTCTTTAAGAATAGTCAAAAAGTATTGTCAAAAGTATTGGGACGCCTGCCTTTATGGCATCCCAGTCTTAGTCCGTAGGGTTCAATATTGAGTTGGCCCACCCTTTGCAGCTATAACAGCTTCAACTCTTCTGGGAAGGCTGTCCACAAGGTTTAGGAGTGTCTATGGGAATGTTTTACCATTCTTCCAAAAGCGCATTTCTGAGGTTGGACGAGAAGACCTGGCTCGCAGCCTCCACTCTAATTCACCCCAAATGTGTTCTATCAGGGTATGGTTAGAACTCAGCAGGTATAATGTGAAAGATCATGTTACGCTGAGTAAAAAGATACCTAACATGTCACGCTTTCAAACTGCGCACGCTCGTGGAATGGCGACAAACTACGGTACTTAACCACTTCAGCCCCGGAGGATTTGGCTGCTCAAAGACCAGGGCCTTATTTTGTGATTCGGCACTGCGTGACTTTAACGGACAATTGTGCGGTCGTGCGACGCTGTACCCAAATGAAAGTAATGTCCTTTTTTTCCCACAAACAGAGCTTTCTTTTGGTGGTATTTGATCCCCTGTGCGAATTTTACTTTTTGCACTATAAACAAAAAATAGCGACAATTTTGAAAAAACAACAATATTTTTCACATTTTTTTTATATGAAATTCCCCAAAAAAAAATGTAAAAATCAAAATTTTTTAACATTTTAGGCCAATTTGTTTTCTGCTATATATTTTTGGTGAAAAAAAATCACAATAAGCGTATTTTGATTGGTTTGCACAAAAGTTATTGCGTTTACTAACTACGGGAAAGATTTATGTAATTTTTATTGTTTTTTTTTTTTTTTTTAACTAGTAATGACGGCGATCTGCGATTTTTTTTTATTTTTTTAGCGGGACTGCGACATTGCGGCGGACAGATCGGACCCCTGACTAACATTTTTGACACTTTTGGGGGGACCAGTAACCTTACTACAGTAATCAGTGCTATACATATGCACTGTTACTGTAAAAATGACACTGGCAGGGAAGGGGTTAACTTTGTTAGAGATCCAGGGGTTAAGTGTGTCCCTAGGGGCGTGATTCTAACTGTCAAGGGGCGTGGCTAGTGATGTAACCACAGAGACATACGATCCTACATAGCAGGATCGTATGATCTCTGCAGTTAGATCAGGAAGAATGACAGACGGCTTTGTTTACATCATCTGCGTGCCTTTCTCCCTCTCCAGCGGGAGATCGCCAGTGACCGGCGGACATCGGAACCGCTGGTCACTTGCACGGGGATATTAGTGAACGAGCGGGGGCGAGTGGCGCGCGCTCGCCCCCTAGAGGCTCGTGGGTGAGGCTCTTTGCCCAGTAGGGGCTGACCGCCGCAGTAAATAGTCGGCAAGTGGTTAAAAAACTCTATAGGTGACGCTTTAAACACCTTTACAGATTACCAGTTTAGAGTTACAGAGGAGAGGTTTACATTTTTTTTTTTGTTAATAATTTACAATTTTTATTTTTTCACTGTCCCTTTTTTTTTTATCACTTTTATTTCTTTTACAAGAAATGTAAACATCCCTTGTAATAGAAATAAGGATGACCGGTCCTCTTTATGGAGAGATTTGGGGGTCAAAAAGACTGGACCGGAAGTGATGTCATGACTTCGCTCCGGTCCTCCAAGGCCGTAGTGTTGATCAAAGAGAATCAACTCTTTGATTGCCTATGGGAGCAGGCGGCAGCACCGTCGGATCGTCAGCTCATTTCTCGGCTGAAGCGGCGGACGTCCCCTCCAGCCACTTTGGAAAGCATTCCAGCGGCTCATGAGAAAGTCAGCCGCCAGCTGCAAGAGACGGTACCGGGTTATGGCTGATGTCTTCAAACATAATCCTGGTAAACCACTTTCAAACCGCGACGTACATATATGCATTGCGGTTGGAAAGTGGTGTCAAATGGTGCCCATTTGTCAGGTCAGGTACTGATGTTGGATGAGAACACCTGGCTCACAACTGCCATTACAATTCATCCCAATGTTGTTTAGTAGGGTTACAGTCAGGTCTGTGGGAATTTGGGCTCATTAGTGAGGTCAGATACTGATCTTGGATGAGAAGACCTGGCTTGCATGTTGAGCCCCACATTGGGCACCAAAAAAAGTTGTTTTTTTGGGAGGGGTGCTTGCAATTGGCATCCCAATTCATCCCAAACATGGGGATGAGGTCAGGGCTCTGTGAAGGACACTCGGGTTCCTCCCCACCAAACTGGTCAAACCATGTTTTTATGGAGCTGGCTCCACTTGTGTCGGGAGTCATTTTGGGCGGGGGGCTTGTGGAACCCAGATTACCTTAGAGAGGTCGGAAAACTCCTTGTCCAGCTTCCCCGGCCCCTCCAATGTGTAAGTCACCCTGTGTCTATTAGGGGCACAGAGTGACCAAGAACCCCAGTTGGGTCTGCACTAATCAGGCTCGCTGTACAACCACACCGGACTCAGCATTTAATTTTACCCCGGTTATCCTGGGTTCTATATGTGTGGCTTGTATCGAAAGAATATTGCAGGAGTGTCTCATAGACCATTGCTAGATAGTTTGAGGTGGGGTTTGTTATTGTTAAGTGCCAGTATCCCATTGTTCTATTGTTTTTTTGCCTTGGGATCCACCTATTATGGGATGTATATGTGAATGTGGATTAGCTGCTAAAGAGGAGGGGGTTGTCCCTGAGTGTATATCTCTTTGTGCCTGTGTTTGAATTTACAGTCTTATGCTTCTTACCACCCTACACTCATGTTTGAACAAGTGACTGGGTGGGCTAAGGGATCTTGGAACGTGCTGGTACCAGGCCAGGAATGCTTATACGGTGGGCATACTCTTCTTGAGTAAGGGGGTCCATTACACCACTCTTCTGGGAAGGCTCCCTACAAGATTTTGGAGGGTGTCTGTAGGAACTTGTGCCCATTTTTGAGGTCCGGTACTGAAATTGGTTGAGAGGATCTGGCTCACACGTTGGGTGCCAAAAAAAGTCATAAGTCACAATTGGGCACCCAATTCATCCCAAAGTTGCTTAGTAGGGATGAGGTCAGGGCTCTGTGCAGGACACTCGAGTTCCTCCACACCTATAGCAGCTTGTTTAACATCCCATTTTAAAACCAGAGCCAGTGATACTGAGTTGCCCCTTTACCCCTCCAAGGCCATTATTATGACCTTGCCGCCTTTGTAGCTATAACATCCTCCACTACTCACAAAAGACCTGGCTCACACATCCGGCCCCACATTGGGGCTCCCCATTGGTGTTCTAATTATTCCAAAAGGTGTTCAGAAAGCTTGAGGTGTGGGCTCTGAGCAGAACACTTGGGCAGGCCACCCTAAAGCCCTGGTACCTCTTCTATACTTCCTGGCTCCTCCCCTCAGCCCCAGTCTGAGCTCCGCTGCACACAGGATACAAGAAGTTTATATCAGGCCACATTTAGTATTTATGTGAAATGCTATTAATAAATAATCAATAAACATAACTGTATTCCTTGTTGTTTCCCGTCTGCTTCCATTTCAGCTTTAGGCTCAAACTTTGTAGCAATAAATAATTAAAACAGAAAAAAGAAACTAAAAATAACCGACACAAAATAACAATGAGAGGCTGCTAGTGAGAGAAGTCCCGGGTCTGCCATAGCTGACCACCTTCTCCAAATGCTCACTGCCTGGCTGCCTCCACATTAAATACACGCTGGGTCGCTAACCTGATATAAGCATGCAGCCAGTGAAATCCAAATTATTTCAAAATCATGACGGCCCTGTCTGTTCCATGACATAAAAGGTGTTCAAACTGTGACAGCCGACTGATAGCATCTTCCCGTCCCTCAGTACAACTGTCCATGTACTTCCTACCAATTCTCACATGCCGGGATTGGACATTTCTATGTACAGGAGAGGAGTGTGGAGGGTATGACAGTGAGTGGTATGTACAGGAGAGGAGTGTGGAGGGTATGACAGTGAGCGGTATGTATAGGAGAGGAGTGTGGAGGATATGACAGTGAGCGGTATGTACAGGAGAGGAGTGTGGAGGATATGACAGTGGGTGGTATGTACAGGAGAGGAGTGTGGAGGGTATGACAGTGAGTGGTATGTACAGGAGAGGAGTGTGGAGGATATGACAGTGGGTGGTATGTACAGGAGAGGAGTGTGGAGGATATGACAGTGAGCGGTATGTACAGGAGAGGAGTGTGGAGGATATGACAGTGGGTGGTATGTACAGGAGAGGAGTGTGGAGGGTATGACAGTGAGCGGTATGTACAGGAGAGGAGTGTGGAGGATATGACAGTGGGCGGTATGTACAGGAGAGGAATGTGGAGGGTATGACAGTGAGCGGTATGTATAGGAGAGGAGTGTGGAGGATATGACAGTGAGCGGTATGTACAGGAGAGGAGTGTGGAGGGTATGACAGTGAGCGGTATGTATAGGAGAGGAGTGTGGAGGGTATGACAGTGAGCGGTATGTACAGGAGAGGAGTGTGGAGGGTATGACAGTGAGTGGTATGTACAGGAGAGGAGTGTGGAGGATATGACAGTGGGTGGTATGTACAGGAGAGGAGTGTGGAGGGTATGACAGTGGGCGGTATGTACAGGAGAGGAATGTGGAGGGTATGACAGTGAGCGGTATGTATAGGAGAGGAGTGTGGAGGGTATGACAGTGAGCGGTATGTACAGGAGAGGAGTGTGGAGGGTATGACAGTGAGCGGTATGTACAGGAGAGGAGTGTGGAGGATATGACAGTGAGCGGTATGTACAGGAGAGGAGTGTGGAGGATATGACAGTGAGCGGTATGTACAGGAGAGGAGTGTGGAGGATATGACAGTGAGCGGTATGTACAGGAGAGGAGTGTGGAGGATATGACAGTGAGCAGTATGTACAGGAGAGGAGTGTGGAGGGTATGACAGTGAGCGGTATGTACAGGAGAGGAGTGTGGAGGATATGACAGTTGGCGGTATGTACAGGAGAGGAATGTGGAGGATATGACAGTGAGCGGTATGTACAGGAGAGGAGTGTGGAGGATATGACAGTGAGCGGTATGTACAGGAGAGGAGTGTGGAGGGTATGACAGTGAGCGGTATGTACAGGAGAGGAGTGTGGAGGATATGACAGTGGGCGGTATGTACAGGAGAGGAGTGTGGAGGATATGACAGTGAGCGGTATGTACAGGAGAGGAGTGTGGAGGATATGACAGTGGGCAGTATGTACAGGAGAGGAGTGTGGAGGATATGACAGTGGGCACTATGTGGAGGGTATGACAGTGGGCAGTATGTACAGGAGAGGAGTGTGGAGGGTATGACAGTGGGCGGTATGTACAGGAGAGGAGTGTGGAGGATATGACAGTGAGCGGTATGTACAGGAGAGGAGTGTGGAGGGTATGACAGTGAGCGGTATGTACAGGAGAGGAGTGTGGAGGATATGACAGTGAGCGGTATGTACAGGAGAGGAGTGTGGAGGATATGACAGTGAGCGGTATGTACAGGAGAGGAGTGTGGAGGGTATGACAGTGAGCGGTATGTACAGGAGAGGAATGTGGAGGATATGACAGTGAGCGGTATGTACAGGAGAGGAGTGTGGAGGGTATGACAGTGAGCGGTATGTACAGGAGAGGAGTGTGGAGGATATGACAGTGGGCGGTATGTACAGGAGAGGAGTGTGGAGTATATGACAGTGAGCGGTATGTACAGGAGAGGAGTGTGGAGGATATGACAGTGAGCGGTATGTACAGGAGAGGAGTGTGGAGGATATGACAGTGAGCGGTATGTACAGGAGAGGAGTGTGGAGGATATGACAGTGAGCGGTATGTATAGGAGAGGAGTGTGGAGGATATGACAGTGAGCGGTATGTACAGGAGAGGAGTGTGGAGGGTATGACAGTGGGCAGTATGTACAGGAGAGGAGTGTGAAGGATATGACAGTTGGCGGTATGTACAGGAGAGGAGTGTGGAGGGTATGACAGTGGGCGGTATGTACAGGAGAGGAGTGTGGAGGATATGACAGTTGGCGGTATGTACAGGAGAGGAATGTGGAGGATATGACAGTGAGCGGTATGTACAGGAGAGGAGTGTGGAGGATATGACAGTGAGCGGTATGTACAGGAGAGGAGTGTGGAGGGTATGACAGTGAGCGGTATGTACAGGAGAGGAGTGTGGGGGGTATGACAGTGAGCGGTATGTACAGGAGAGGAGTGTGGAGGATATGACAGTTGGCGGTATGTACAGGAGAGGAGTGTGGAGGGTATGACAGTGGGCGGTATGTACAGGAGAGGAGTGTGGAGGGTATGACAGTGAGCGGTATGTACAGGAGAGGAGTGTGGAGGGTATGACAGTGAGCGGTATGTACAGGAGAGGAGTGTGGAGGGTATGACAGTGGGCAGTATGTACAGGAGAGGAGTGTTGAGGATATGACAGTGAGCGGTATGTACAGGAGAGGAATGTGGAGGGTATGACAGTGAGCGGTATGTACAGGAGAGGAGTGTGGAGGATATGACAGTGAGCGGTATGTACAGGAGAGGAGTGTGGAGGATATGACAGTGAGCGGTATGTACAGGAGAAGAGTGTGGAGGGTATGACAGTGGGCGGTATGTACAGGAGAGGAGTGTGGAGGGTATGACAGTGAGCGGTATGTACAGGAGAGGAGTGTGGAGGATATGACAGTGAGCGGTATGTACAGGAGAAGAGTGTGGAGGGTATGACAGTGGGCGGTATGTATAGGAGAGGAGTGTGGAGGATATGACAGTGAGCGGTATGTACAGGAGAAGAGTGTGGAGGGTATGACAGTGGGCGGTATGTACAGGAGAGGAGTGTGGAGGGTATGACAGTGAGCGGTATGTACAGGAGAGGAGTGTGGAGGATATGACAGTTGGCGGTATGTACAGGAGAGGAATGTGGAGGATATGACAGTGAGCGGTATGTACAGGAGAGGAGTGTGGAGGATATGACAGTGAGCGGTATGTACAGGAGAGGAGTGTGGAGGATATGACAGTTGGCGGTATGTACAGGAGAGGAGTGTGGAGGATATGACAGTGAGCGGTATGTACAGGAGAGGAGTGTGGAGGGTATGACAGTGAGCGGTATGTACAGGAGAGGAGTGTGGAGGGTATGACAGTGAGCAGTATGTACAGGAGAGGAATGTGGAGGATATGACAGTGAGCGGTATGTACAGGAGAGGAGTGTGGAGGATATGACAGTGAGCGGTATGTACAGGAGAGGAGTGTGGAGGATATGACAGTGAGCGGTATGTACAGGAGAGGAGTGTGGAGGATATGACAGTGAGCGGTATGTACAGGAGAGGAGTGTGGAGGATATGACAGTGAGCGGTATGTACAGGAGAGGAATGTGGAGGATATGACAGTGAGCGGTATGTACAGGAGAGGAGTGTGGAGAATATGACAGCGTGCGGTATGTACAGGAGAGGAGTGTGGAGGGTATGACAGTGGGCGGTATGTACAGGAGAGGAGTGCGGAGGATATGACAGTGAGCGGTATGTACAGGAGAGGAATGTGGAGGATATGACAGTGAGCGGTATGTACAGGAGAGGAGTGTGGAGGATATGACAGTGAGCGGTATGTACAGGAGAGGAGTGTGGAGGATATGACAGTGAGCGGTATGTACAGGAGAGGAGTGTGGGGGGTATGACAGTGAGCGGTATGTACAGGAGAGGAGTGTGGAGGATATGACAGTGAGCGGTATGTACAGGAGAGGAGTGTGGAGGATATGACAGTTGGCGGTATGTACAGGAGAGGAGTGTGGAGGGTATGACAGTGGGCGGTATGTACAGGAGAGGAGTGTTGAGGATATGACAGTGAGCGGTATGTACAGGAGAGGAATGTGGAGGGTATGACAGTGAGCGGTATGTACAGGAGAGGAGTGTGGAGGATATGACAGTGAGCGGTATGTACAGGAGAAGAGTGTGGAGGGTATGACAGTGGGCGGTATGTACAGGAGAGGAATGTGGAGGATATGACAGTGAGCGGTATGTACAGGAGAGGAGTGTGGAGGATATGACAGTGGGCACTATGTGGAGGGTATGACAGTGGGCAGTATGTACAGGAGAGGAGTGTGGAGGGTATGACAGTGAGCGGTATGTACAGGAGAGGAGTGTGGAGGATATGACAGTGAGCGGTATGTACAGGAGAGGAGTGTGGAGGGTATGACAGTGGGCGGTATGTACAGGAGAGGAGTGTGGAGGATATGACAGTGAGCGGTATGTACAGGAGAGGAGTGTGGAGGATATGACAGTGAGCGGTATGTACAGGAGAGGAGTGTGGAGGGTATGACAGTGAGCGGTATGTACAGGAGAGGAGTGTGGAGGATATGACAGTGAGCGGTATGTACAGGAGAGGAGTGTGGAGGATATGACAGTGAGCGGTATGTACAGGAGAGGAGTGTGGAGGGTATGACAGTGAGCGGTATGTACAGGAGAGGAATGTGGAGGATATGACAGTGAGCGGTATGTACAGGAGAGGAGTGTGGGGGGTATGACAGTGAGCGGTATGTACAGGAGAGGAGTGTGGAGGATATGACAGTGAGCGGTATGTACAGGAGAGGAGTGTGAAGGATATGACAGTTGGCGGTATGTACAGGAGAGGAGTGTGGAGGGTATGACAGTGGGCGGTATGTACAGGAGAGGAATGTGGAGGATATGACAGTGAGCGGTATGTACAGGAGAGGAGTGTGGAGGGTATGACAGTGAGCGGTATGTACAGGAGAGGAGTGTTGAGGATATGACAGTGAGCGGTATGTACAGGAGAGGAATGTGGAGGGTATGACAGTGAGCGGTATGTACAGGAGAGGAGTGTGGAGGATATGACAGTGAGCGGTATGTACAGGAGAGGAGTGTGGAGGGTATGACAGTGAGCGGTATGTACAGGAGAGGAGTGTGGAGGATATGACAGTGAGCAGTATGTACAGGAGAGGAATGTGGAGGATATGACAGTGAGCGGTATGTACAGGAGAGGAGTGTGGAGGGTATGACAGTGAGCGGTATGTACAGGAGAGGAGTGTGGAGGATATGACAGTGAGCAGTATGTACAGGAGAGGAGTGTGGAGGGTATGACAGTGGGCGGTATGAACAGGAGAGGAGTGTGGAGGGTATGACAGTGGGCGGTATGTACAGGAGAGGAGTGTGGAGGATATGACAGTGGGCGGTATGTACAGGAGAGGAGTGTGGGGGGTATGACAGTGAGCAGTATGTACAGGAGAGGAGTGTGGAGGATATGACAGTGGGCGGTATGTACAGGAGAGGAATGTGGAGGATATGACAGTGAGCGGTATGTACAGGAGAGGAGTGTGGAGGGTATGACAGTGGGCGGTATGTACAGGAGAGGAGTGTGGAGGATATGACAGTGAGCGGTATGTACAGGAGAGGAGTGTGGAGGGTATGACAGTGAGCGGTATGTACAGGAGAGGAGTGTGGAGGGTATGACAGTGAGCGGTATGTACAGGAGAGGAGTGTGGAGGGGATGACAGTGGGCGGTATGTACAGGAGAGGAGTGTGGAGGATATGACAGTTGGCGGTATGTACAGGAGAGGAGTGTGGAGGATATGACAGTGAGCGGTATGTACAGGAGAGGAGTGTGGAGGGTATGACAGTGAGCGGTATGTACAGGAGAGGAGTGTGGAGGATATGACAGTGAGCGGTATGTATAGGAGAGGAGTGTGGAGGATATGACAGTGAGCAGTATGTACAGGAGAGGAGTGTGGAGGATATGACAGAGAGCGGTATGTACAGGAGAGGAGTGTGGAGGGTATGACAGTGGGCACTATGTACAGGAGAGGAGTGTGGAGTATATGACAGTTGGCGGTATGTACAGGAGAGGAGTGTGGAGGATATGACAGTGAGCGGTATGTACAGGAGAGGAGTGTGGAAGATATGACAGTGAGCGATATGTACAGGAGAGGAGTGTGGAGGATATGACAGTGAGCGGTATGTACAGGAGAGGAGTGTGGAGGTATGACAGTGGGCGGTATGTACAGGAGAGGAGTGTGGAGGATATGACAGTTGGCGGTATGTACAGGAGAGGAGTGTGGAGGGTATGACAGTGAGCGGTATGTACAGGAGAGGAGTGTGGAGGATATGACAGTGAGCGGTATGTACAGGAGAGGAGTGTGGAGGGTATGACAGTGAGCGGTATGTACAGGAGAGGAGTGTGGAGGATATGACAGCGGGCACTATGTACAGGAGAGGAGTGTGGAGGGTATGACAGTGAGTGGTATGTACAGGAGAGGAGGGTATGACAGTGAGCGGTATGCACAGGAGAGGAGTGTGGAGGGTATGACAGTGAGCGGTATGTACAGGAGAGGAGTGTGGAGGATATGACAGTGGGCAGTATGTACAGGAGAGGAGTGTGGAGGATATGACAGTTGGCGGTATGTACAGGAGAGGAGTGTGGAGGATATGACAGTGAGCGGTATGTACAGGAGAGGAGTGTGGAGGGTATGACAATGGGCAGTATGTACAGGAGAGGAGTGTGGAGGATATGACAGTTGGCGGTATGTACAGGAGAGGAGTGTGGGGGGTATGACAGTGAGCGGTATGTACAGGAGAGGAGTGTGGAGGATGTGACAGTGGGCGGTATGTACAGGAGAGGAGTGTGGAGGATATGACAGTGAGCGGTATGTACAGGAGAGGAGTGTGGAGGGTATGACAGTGAGCAGTATGTACAGGAGAGGAGTGTGGAAGATATGACAGTGGGCGGTATGTACAGGAGAGGAGTGCGGAGGGTATGACAGTGGGCGGTATGAACAGGAGAGGAGTGTGGAGGATATGACAGTGAGCGGTATGTACAGGAGAGGAGTGTGGAGGGTATGACAGTGAGCGGTATGTACAGGAGAGGAGTGTGGAGGATATGACAGTGAGCGGTATGTATAGGAGAGGAGTGTGGAGGATATGACAGTGGGCGGTATGTACAGGAGAGGAGTGTGGAGGGGATGACAGTGGGCGGTATGTACAGGAGAGGAGTGTGGAGGATATGACAGTGAGCGGTATGTACAGGAGAGGAGTGTGGAGGGGATGACAGTGGGCACTATGTACAGGAGAGGAGTGTGGAGGGGATGACAGTGGGCACTATGTACAGGAGAGGAGTGTGGAGGGTATGACAGTGGGCACTATGTACAGGAGAGGAGGGTATGACAGTGAGCGGTATGTACAGGAGAGGAGTGTGGGGGGTATGACAGTGAGCGGTATGTACAGGAGAGGAGTGTGGAGGGTATGACAGTGGGCACTATGTACAGGAGAGGAGTGTTGAGGTATGACAGTGGGCGGTATGTACAGGAGAGGAGTGTGGGGGGTATGACAGTGGGCACTATGTACAGGAGAGGAGTGTGGAGGGTATGACAGTGAGCGGTATGTACAGGAGAGGAGTGTGGGGGGTATGACAGTGGGCACACTATGTACAGGAGAGGAGTGTGGAGGGTATGACAGTGAGCGGTATGTACAGGAGAGGAGTGTGGAGGGGATGACAGTGAGCGGTATGTACAGGAGAGGAGTGTGGAGGATATGACAGTGAGCGGTATGTACAGGAGAGGAGTGTGGAGGATATGACAGTGAGCGGTATGTACAGGAGAGGAGTGTGGAGGATATGACAGTGAGCGGTATGTACAGGAGAGGAGTGTGGAGGGGATGACAGTGGGCACTATGTACAGGAGAGGAGTGTGGAGGGTATGACAGTGGGCAGTATGTACAGGAGAGGAGTGTGGAGGGTATGACAGTGGGCACTATGTACAGGAGAGGAGGGTATGACAGTGAGCGGTATGTACAGGAGAGGAGTGTGGGGGGTATGACAGTGAGCGGTATGTACAGGAGAGGAGTGTGGGGGGTATGACAGTGAGCGGTATGTACAGGAGAGGAGTGTGGAGGGTATGACAGTGGGCACTATGTACAGGAGAGGAGTGTTGAGGTATGACAGTGGGCGGTATGTACAGGAGAGGAGTGTGGGGGGTATGACAGTGGGCACTATGTACAGGAGAGGAGTGTGGAGGGTATGACAGTGAGCGGTATGTACAGGAGAGGAGTGTGGGGGGTATGACAGTGGGCACACTATGTACAGGAGAGGAGTGTGGAGGGGATGACAGTGGGCGGTATGTACAGGAGAGGAGTGTGGAGGATATGACAGTGGGCACTATGTACAGGAGAGGAGTGTGGAGGGTATGACAGTGGGCAGTATGTACAGGAGAGGAGTGTGGAGGGTATGACAGTGAGCGGTATGTACAGGAGAGGAGTGTGGAGGATATGACAGTGAGCGGTATGTACAGGAGAGGAGTGTGGAGGATATGACAGTGAGCGGTATGTACAGGAGAGGAGTGTGGAGGGTATGACAGTGGGCGGTATGTACAGGAGAGGAGTGTGGAGGGGATGACAGTGGGCAGTATGTACAGGAGAGAAGTGTGGAGGATATGACAGTGAGCACTATGTAGAGGAGAGGAGTGTGGAGGGTATGACAGTGAGCGGTATGTACAGGAGAGGAGTGTGGTGGATATGACAGTGAGCGGTATGTACAGGAGAGGAGTGTGGAGGGTATGACAGTGAGTGGTATGTACAGGAGAGGAGTGTGGAGGATATGACAGTGGGTGGTATGTACAGGAGAGGAGTGTGGAGGATATGACAGTGAGCGGTATGTACAGGAGAGGAGTGTGGAGGATATGACAGTGGGTGGTATGTACAGGAGAGGAGTGTGGAGGGTATGACAGTGAGCGGTATGTACAGGAGAGGAGTGTGGAGGATATGACAGTGGGCGGTATGTACAGGAGAGGAATGTGGAGGGTATGACAGTGAGCGGTATGTATAGGAGAGGAGTGTGGAGGATATGACAGTGAGCGGTATGTACAGGAGAGGAGTGTGGAGGGTATGACAGTGAGCGGTATGTATAGGAGAGGAGTGTGGAGGGTATGACAGTGAGCGGTATGTACAGGAGAGGAGTGTGGAGGGTATGACAGTGAGCGGTATGTACAGGAGAGGAGTGTGGAGGGTATGACAGTGAGTGGTATGTACAGGAGAGGAGTGTGGAGGATATGACAGTGGGTGGTATGTACAGGAGAGGAGTGTGGAGGGTATGACAGTGGGCGGTATGTACAGGAGAGGAATGTGGAGGGTATGACAGTGAGCGGTATGTATAGGAGAGGAGTGTGGAGGGTATGACAGTGAGCGGTATGTACAGGAGAGGAGTGTGGAGGGTATGACAGTGAGCGGTATGTACAGGAGAGGAGTGTGGAGGATATGACAGTGAGCGGTATGTACAGGAGAGGAGTGTGGAGGATATGACAGTGAGCGGTATGTACAGGAGAGGAGTGTGGAGGATATGACAGTGAGCGGTATGTACAGGAGAGGAGTGTGGAGGATATGACAGTGAGCAGTATGTACAGGAGAGGAGTGTGGAGGGTATGACAGTGAGCGGTATGTACAGGAGAGGAGTGTGGAGGATATGACAGTTGGCGGTATGTACAGGAGAGGAGTGTGGAGGGTATGACAGTGAGCGGTATGTACAGGAGAGGAATGTGGAGGATATGACAGTGAGCGGTATGTACAGGAGAGGAGTGTGGAGGATATGACAGTGAGCGGTATGTACAGGAGAGGAGTGTGGAGGGTATGACAGTGAGCGGTATGTACAGGAGAGGAGTGTGGAGGATATGACAGTGGGCGGTATGTACAGGAGAGGAGTGTGGAGGATATGACAGTGAGCGGTATGTACAGGAGAGGAGTGTGGAGGATATGACAGTGGGCAGTATGTACAGGAGAGGAGTGTGGAGGATATGACAGTGGGCACTATGTGGAGGGTATGACAGTGGGCAGTATGTACAGGAGAGGAGTGTGGAGGGTATGACAGTGGGCGGTATGTACAGGAGAGGAGTGTGGAGGATATGACAGTGAGCGGTATGTACAGGAGAGGAGTGTGGAGGGTATGACAGTGAGCGGTATGTACAGGAGAGGAGTGTGGAGGATATGACAGTGAGCGGTATGTACAGGAGAGGAGTGTGGAGGATATGACAGTGAGCGGTATGTACAGGAGAGGAGTGTGGAGGGTATGACAGTGAGCGGTATGTACAGGAGAGGAGTGTGGAGGGTATGACAGTGAGCGGTATGTACAGGAGAGGAATGTGGAGGATATGACAGTGAGCGGTATGTACAGGAGAGGAGTGTGGAGGGTATGACAGTGAGCGGTATGTACAGGAGAGGAGTGTGGAGGATATGACAGTGAGCGGTATGTACAGGAGAGGAGTGTGGAGGATATGACAGTGAGCGGTATGTACAGGAGAGGAGTGTGGAGGATATGACAGTGAGCGGTATGTACAGGAGAGGAGTGTGGAGGATATGACAGTGAGCGGTATGTACAGGAGAGGAGTGTGGAGGATATGACAGTGAGCGGTATGTACAGGAGAGGAGTGTGGAGGATATGACAGTGAGCGGTATGTATAGGAGAGGAGTGTGGAGTATATGACAGTGAGCGGTATGTACAGGAGAGGAGTGTGGAGGATATGACAGTGAGCGGTATGTACAGGAGAGGAGTGTGGAGGATATGACAGTGAGCGGTATGTACAGGAGAGGAGTGTGGAGGATATGACAGTGAGCGGTATGTATAGGAGAGGAGTGTGGAGGATATGACAGTGGGCGGTATGTACAGGAGAGGAGTGTGGAGGATATGACAGTGAGCGGTATGTACAGGAGAGGAGTGTGGAGGATATGACAGTGAGCGGTATGTACAGGAGAGGAGTGTGGAGGGTATGACAGTGAGCGGTATGTACAGGAGAGGAGTGTGGAGGATATGACAGTGGGCGGTATGTACAGGAGAGGAGTGTGGAGTATATGACAGTGAGCGGTATGTACAGGAGAGGAGTGTGGAGGATATGACAGTGAGCGGTATGTACAGGAGAGGAGTGTGGAGGATATGACAGTGAGCGGTATGTACAGGAGAGGAGTGTGGAGGATATGACAGTGAGCGGTATGTATAGGAGAGGAGTGTGGAGGATATGACAGTGAGCGGTATGTACAGGAGAGGAGTGTGGAGGGTATGACAGTGGGCAGTATGTACAGGAGAGGAGTGTGAAGGATATGACAGTTGGCGGTATGTACAGGAGAGGAGTGTGGAGGGTATGACAGTGGGCGGTATGTACAGGAGAGGAGTGTGGAGGATATGACAGTTGGCGGTATGTACAGGAGAGGAATGTGGAGGATATGACAGTGAGCGGTATGTACAGGAGAGGAGTGTGGAGGATATGACAGTGAGCGGTATGTACAGGAGAGGAGTGTGGAGGGTATGACAGTGAGCGGTATGTACAGGAGAGGAGTGTGGGGGGTATGACAGTGAGCGGTATGTACAGGAGAGGAGTGTGGAGGATATGACAGTTGGCGGTATGTACAGGAGAGGAGTGTGGAGGGTATGACAGTGGGCGGTATGTACAGGAGAGGAGTGTGGAGGGTATAACAGTGAGCGGTATGTACAGGAGAGGAGTGTGGAGGGTATGACAGTTGGCGGTATGTACAGGAGAGGAGTGTGGAGGGTATGACAGTGAGCGGTATGTACAGGAGAGGAGTGTGGAGGATATGACAGTTGGCGGTATGTACAGGAGAGGAGTGTGGAGGGTATGACAGTGAGCGGTATGTACAGGAGAGGAGTGTGGAGGGTATAACAGTGAGCGGTATGTACAGGAGAGGAATGTGGAGGATATGACAGTGAGCGGTATGTACAGGAGAGGAGTGTGGAGGATATGACAGTGAGCGGTATGTACAGGAGAGGAGTGTGGAGGATATGACAGTTGGCGGTATGTACAGGAGAGGAGTGTGGAGGATATGACAGTGAGCGGTATGTACAGGAGAGGAGTGTGGAGGGTATGACAGTGAGCGGTATGTACAGGAGAGGAGTGTGGAGGGTATGACAGTGAGCAGTATGTACAGGAGAGGAATGTGGAGGATATGACAGTGAGCGGTATGTACAGGAGAGGAGTGTGGAGGATATGACAGTGAGCGGTATGTACAGGAGAGGAGTGTGGAGGATATGACAGTGAGCGGTATGTACAGGAGAGGAATGTGGAGGGTATGACAGTGAGCGGTATGTACAGGAGAGGAGTGTGGAGGATATGACAGTGAGCGGTATGTACAGGAGAGGAGTGTGGAGGGTATGACAGTGAGCGGTATGTACAGGAGAGGAGTGTGGAGAATATGACAGCGTGCGGTATGTACAGGAGAGGAGTGTGGAGGGTATGACAGTGGGCGGTATGTACAGGAGAGGAGTGCGGAGGATATGACAGTGAGCGGTATGTACAGGAGAGGAATGTGGAGGATATGACAGTGAGCGGTATGTACAGGAGAGGAGTGTGGAGGATATGACAGTGAGCGGTATGTACAGGAGAGGAGTGTGGAGGATATGACAGTGAGCGGTATGTACAGGAGAGGAGTGTGGGGGGTATGACAGTGAGCGGTATGTACAGGAGAGGAGTGTGGAGGATATGACAGTGAGCGGTATGTACAGGAGAGGAGTGTGGAGGATATGACAGTTGGCGGTATGTACAGGAGAGGAGTGTGGAGGGTATGACAGTGGGCGGTATGTACAGGAGAGGAGTGTTGAGGATATGACAGTGAGCGGTATGTACAGGAGAGGAATGTGGAGGGTATGACAGTGAGCGGTATGTACAGGAGAGGAGTGTGGAGGATATGACAGTGAGCGGTATGTACAGGAGAAGAGTGTGGAGGGTATGACAGTGGGCGGTATGTACAGGAGAGGAATGTGGAGGATATGACAGTGAGCGGTATGTACAGGAGAGGAGTGTGGAGGATATGACAGTGGGCACTATGTGGAGGGTATGACAGTGGGCAGTATGTACAGGAGAGGAGTGTGGAGGGTATGACAGTGAGCGGTATGTACAGGAGAGGAGTGTGGAGGATATGACAGTGAGCGGTATGTACAGGAGAGGAGTGTGGAGGGTATGACAGTGGGCGGTATGTACAGGAGAGGAGTGTGGAGGATATGACAGTGAGCGGTATGTACAGGAGAGGAGTGTGGAGGATATGACAGTGAGCGGTATGTACAGGAGAGGAGTGTGGAGGGTATGACAGTGAGCGGTATGTACAGGAGAGGAGTGTGGAGGATATGACAGTGAGCGGTATGTACAGGAGAGGAGTGTGGAGGATATGACAGTGAGCGGTATGTACAGGAGAGGAGTGTGGAGGGTATGACAGTGAGCGGTATGTACAGGAGAGGAATGTGGAGGATATGACAGTGAGCGGTATGTACAGGAGAGGAGTGTGGGGGGTATGACAGTGAGCGGTATGTACAGGAGAGGAGTGTGGAGGATATGACAGTGAGCGGTATGTACAGGAGAGGAGTGTGAAGGATATGACAGTTGGCGGTATGTACAGGAGAGGAGTGTGGAGGGTATGACAGTGGGCGGTATGTACAGGAGAGGAGTGTTGAGGATATGACAGTGAGCGGTATGTACAGGAGAGGAATGTGGAGGGTATGACAGTGAGCGGTATGTACAGGAGAGGAGTGTGGAGGATATGACAGTGAGCGGTATGTACAGGAGAGGAGTGTGGAGGGTATGACAGTGAGCGGTATGTACAGGAGAGGAGTGTGGAGGATATGACAGTGAGCAGTATGTACAGGAGAGGAATGTGGAGGATATGACAGTGAGCGGTATGTACAGGAGAGGAGTGTGGAGGGTATGACAGTGAGCGGTATGTACAGGAGAGGAGTGTGGAGGATATGACAGTGAGCAGTATGTACAGGAGAGGAGTGTGGAGGGTATGACAGTGGGCGGTATGAACAGGAGAGGAGTGTGGAGGGTATGACAGTGGGCGGTATGTACAGGAGAGGAGTGTGGAGGATATGACAGTGGGCGGTATGTACAGGAGAGGAATGTGGAGGATATGACAGTGAGCGGTATGTACAGGAGAGGAGTGTGGAGGGTATGACAGTGGGCGGTATGTACAGGAGAGGAGTGTGGAGGATATGACAGTGAGCGGTATGTACAGGAGAGGAGTGTGGAGGGTATGACAGTGAGCGGTATGTACAGGAGAGGAGTGTGGAGGGTATGACAGTGAGCGGTATGTACAGGAGAGGAGTGTGGAGGGGATGACAGTGGGCGGTATGTACAGGAGAGGAGTGTGGAGGATATGACAGTTGGCGGTATGTACAGGAGAGGAGTGTGGAGGATATGACAGTGAGCGGTATGTACAGGAGAGGAGTGTGGAGGGTATGACAGTGAGCGGTATGTACAGGAGAGGAGTGTGGAGGATATGACAGTGAGCGGTATGTATAGGAGAGGAGTGTGGAGGATATGACAGTGAGCAGTATGTACAGGAGAGGAGTGTGGAGGATATGACAGAGAGCGGTATGTACAGGAGAGGAGTGTGGAGGGTATGACAGTGGGCACTATGTACAGGAGAGGAGTGTGGAGTATATGACAGTTGGCGGTATGTACAGGAGAGGAGTGTGGAGGATATGACAGTGAGCGGTATGTACAGGAGAGGAGTGTGGAAGATATGACAGTGAGCGATATGTACAGGAGAGGAGTGTGGAGGATATGACAGTGAGCGGTATGTACAGGAGAGGAGTGTGGAGGTATGACAGTGGGCGGTATGTACAGGAGAGGAGTGTGGAGGATATGACAGTTGGCGGTATGTACAGGAGAGGAGTGTGGAGGGTATGACAGTGAGCGGTATGTACAGGAGAGGAGTGTGGAGGATATGACAGTGAGCGGTATGTACAGGAGAGGAGTGTGGAGGGTATGACAGTGAGCGGTATGTACAGGAGAGGAGTGTGGAGGATATGACAGCGGGCACTATGTACAGGAGAGGAGTGTGGAGGGTATGACAGTGAGTGGTATGTACAGGAGAGGAGGGTATGACAGTGAGCGGTATGCACAGGAGAGGAGTGTGGAGGGTATGACAGTGAGCGGTATGTACAGGAGAGGAGTGTGGAGGATATGACAGTGGGCAGTATGTACAGGAGAGGAGTGTGGAGGATATGACAGTTGGCGGTATGTACAGGAGAGGAGTGTGGAGGATATGACAGTGAGCGGTATGTACAGGAGAGGAGTGTGGAGGGTATGACAATGGGCAGTATGTACAGGAGAGGAGTGTGGAGGATATGACAGTTGGCGGTATGTACAGGAGAGGAGTGTGGGGGGTATGACAGTGAGCGGTATGTACAGGAGAGGAGTGTGGAGGATGTGACAGTGGGCGGTATGTACAGGAGAGGAGTGTGGAGGATATGACAGTGAGCGGTATGTACAGGAGAGGAGTGTGGAGGGTATGACAGTGAGCAGTATGTACAGGAGAGGAGTGTGGAAGATATGACAGTGGGCGGTATGTACAGGAGAGGAGTGCGGAGGGTATGACAGTGGGCGGTATGAACAGGAGAGGAGTGTGGAGGATATGACAGTGAGCGGTATGTACAGGAGAGGAGTGTGGAGGGTATGACAGTGAGCGGTATGTACAGGAGAGGAGTGTGGAGGATATGACAGTGAGCGGTATGTATAGGAGAGGAGTGTGGAGGATATGACAGTGGGCGGTATGTACAGGAGAGGAGTGTGGAGGGGATGACAGTGGGCGGTATGTACAGGAGAGGAGTGTGGAGGATATGACAGTGAGCGGTATGTACAGGAGAGGAGTGTGGAGGGGATGACAGTGGGCACTATGTACAGGAGAGGAGTGTGGAGGGGATGACAGTGGGCACTATGTACAGGAGAGGAGTGTGGAGGGTATGACAGTGGGCACTATGTACAGGAGAGGAGGGTATGACAGTGAGCGGTATGTACAGGAGAGGAGTGTGGGGGGTATGACAGTGAGCGGTATGTACAGGAGAGGAGTGTGGAGGGTATGACAGTGGGCACTATGTACAGGAGAGGAGTGTTGAGGTATGACAGTGGGCGGTATGTACAGGAGAGGAGTGTGGGGGGTATGACAGTGGGCACTATGTACAGGAGAGGAGTGTGGAGGGTATGACAGTGAGCGGTATGTACAGGAGAGGAGTGTGGGGGGTATGACAGTGGGCACACTATGTACAGGAGAGGAGTGTGGAGGGGATGACAGTGGGCGGTATGTACAGGAGAGGAGTGTGGAGGATATGACAGTGGGCACTATGTACAGGAGAGGAGTGTGGAGGGTATGACAGTGGGCAGTATGTACAGGAGAGGAGTGTGGAGGGTATGACAGTGAGCGGTATGTACAGGAGAGGAGTGTGGAGGATATGACAGTGAGCGGTATGTACAGGAGAGGAGTGTGGAGGATATGACAGTGAGCGGTATGTACAGGAGAGGAGTGTGGAGGGTATGACAGTGGGCGGTATGTACAGGAGAGGAGTGTGGAGGGGATGACAGTGGGCAGTATGTACAGGAGAGAAGTGTGGAGGATATGACAGTGAGCACTATGTAGAGGAGAGGAGTGTGGAGGGTATGACAGTGAGCGGTATGTACAGGAGAGGAGTGTGGTGGATATGACAGTGAGCGGTATGTACAGGAGAGGAGTGTGGGAGGTATGACAGTGAGCGGTATGTACAGGAGAGGAGTGTGGAGGGTATGACAGTGAGCTTTATGTACAGGAGAGGAGTGTGGGAGGTATGACAGTGAGCACTATGTACAGGAGAGGAGTGTGGAGGATATGACAGTGGGCGGTATGTACAGGAGAGGAGTGTGGAGGGTATGACAGTGGGCGGTATGTACAGGAGAGGAATGTGGAGGATATGACAGTGAGCGGTATGTACAGGAGAGGAGTGTGGGGGGTATGACAGTGAGCGGTATGTACAGGAGAGGAGTGTGGAGGATATGACAGTGGGCGGTATGTACAGGAGAGGAGTGTGGAAGATATGACAGTGAGCGGTATGTACAGGAGAGGAGTGTGGGGGGTATGACAGTGAGCGGTATGTACAGGAGAGGAGTGTGGAGGATATGACAGTGGGCACTATGTGGAGGGTATGACAGTGGGCAGTATGTACAGGAGAGGAGTGTGGAGGGTATGACAGTGAGCGGTATGTACAGGAGAGGAGTGTGGAGGGTATGACAGTGAGCGGTATGTACAGGAGAGGAGTGTGGAGGGTATGACAGTGGGCAGTATGTACAGGAGAGGAGTGTGGAGGATATGACAGTGAGCGGTATGTACAGGAGAGGAGTGTGGAGGGTATGACAGTGAGCGGTATGTACAGGAGAGGAGTGTGGAGGATATGACAGTGGGCACTATGTGGAGGGTATGACAGTGGGCAGTATGTACAGGAGAGGAGTGTGGAGGGTATGACAGTGGGCAGTATGTACAGGAGAGGAGTGTGGAGGATATGACAGTGAGCGGTATGTACAGGAGAGGAGTGTGGAGGATATGACAGTGGGCACTATGTGGAGGGTATGACAGTGGGCAGTATGTACAGGAGAGGAATGTGGAGGATATGACAGTGGGCAGTATGTACAGGAGAGGAGTGTGGAGGATATGACAGTGAGCGGTATGTACAGGAGAGGAGTGTGGAGGGTATGACAGTGAGCGGTATGTACAGGAGAGGAGTGTGGAAGATATGACAGTGAGCTGTATGTACAGGAGAGGAGTGTGGAGGGTATGACAGTGGGCGGTATGTACAGGAGAGGAGTGTGGAGGATATGACAGTGAGCGGTATGTACAGGAGAGGAGTGTGGAGGATATGACAGTGAGCGGTATGTACAGGAGAGGAGTGTGGAGGGTATGACAGTGAGCGGTATGTACAGGAGAGGAGTATGGAGGATATGACAGTGGGCGGTATGTACAGGAGAGGAGTGTGGAGGATATGACAGTGGGCACTATGTACAGGAGAGGAGTGTGGAGGGTATAACAGTGAGCGGTATGTACAGGAGAGGAGTGTGGAGGATATGACAGTGGGCGGTATGTACAGGAGAGGAGTGTGGAGGATATGACAGTGAGCAGTATGTACAGGAGAGGAGTGTGGAGGGTATGACAGTGAGCGGTATGTACAGGAGAGGAGTGTGGAGGATATGACAGTGAGCGGTATGTACAGGAGAGGAGTGTGGAGGATATGACAGTGAGCGGTATGTACAGGAGAGGAGTGTGGAGGGTATGACAGTGGGCGGTATGTACAGGAGAGGAGTGTGGAGGATATGACGGTGAGCAGTATGTACAGGAGAGGAGTGTGGAGGGTATGACAGTGGGCGGTATGTACAGGAGAGGAGTGTGGAAGATATGACAGTGAGCTGTATGTACAGGAGAGGAGTGTGGAGGGTATGACAGTGGGCACTATGTACAGGAGAGGAGTGTGGAGGATATGACAGTGGGCACTATGTACAGGAGAGGAGGGTATGACAGTGAGCTGTATGTACAGGAGAGGAGTGTGGGGGGGATGACAGTGAGCTGTATGTACAGGAGAGGAGTGTGGGGGGGATGACAGTGAGCGGTATGTACAGGAGAGGAGTGTGGGGGGGGGTGACAGTGAGCGGTATGTACAGGAGAGGAGTGTGGGGGGGATGACAGTGAGCTGTATGTACAGGAGAGGAGTGTGGGGGGGATGACAGTGAGCTGTATGTACAGGAGAGGAGTGTGGGGGGGGGTGACAGTGGGCACTATGTACAGGAGAGGAGTGTGGAGGGTATGACAGTGAGCTGTATGTACAGGAGAGGAGTGTGGAGGGTATGACAGTGAGCTGTATGTACAGGAGAGGAGTGTGGGAGGGATGACAGTGAGCACTATGTACAGTAAAGTATGGATGATCTCCTGTTTTAGTCTGAATATTGATTATTTTGGCTATTGGAATATATATTCTATATACCGGCAGTATTAGTACCATGACTACACATGATGGCTTCCTGCTGTTCATGGTTGTTGAGGACGTGGTCGGGATTGGCTCCTGTAACAGTGATGTCACCAGCCCCGTTCACTCACATGGAGGTGATTTCGGGGGCAAGTGGCTGCAGGAGACCGCAGAGATGGAACACCATGGTAAAATAATCAGGAAAAGGAGGAATTTCTGTAGAATCTGACCTCTGATTACGTTACACAGAGCAACTGAAATGTCAGCCGGTTTGGATTTACTCCAGCTTGGACAATCTGGCTCTCCTCTCCTGATAGAACATCTAAATCCTTGTCCTGGCCGTACCCCGGGCTCCCTGCACAGATCCATCGCATGCACTATGAAGGGGACAGTGAACCGCCCTCCTCCTCCTCCTCTCCTATATTTTATATATAATGGTCCCGATTCATATTCAGGACTTGTCTGGAGCCCCCCCCCCCCCCCCCCCTCTTTCCGCCCTCACATCCCGTCCTTCCACGCAGACATTGCTTGCAGCCAATGTGACATTTTCAGAGGTGACAACCTCGCGTGTCTTGTATTAAACAGGCTGCGGCCCGGCTTCTAATGAATTCAGCTCCCTCCACGCATGCCCCATGCGGATATGCATGTGGAAAACAACCTTCCCTTATTCGGGGGCGCTGGGTGCTGTCACTTTAAGGCCGTGACAGAAGAGACACAACAGCAGAATGTAAATTGATGTGGAGGGAAGATGGGGAAAATAGAGGGAGAGGAAAGGGCAGGGAGAGCCGACCAGGCCGGGATATGGATCCAGGACGCTGGAGAAGGGCGAGAAATAGGGAAGAAAGGCAGGAACTGTACTATGGGAGGCCCAGGAGGCCAGCAGATGGAGGGATAGAGGAGGACAAGTAGGTGATGAGAAATGAAGGCATGCCAGCAAGGAAAGAGGTGGGAGCAAATCATAGACAGCAGAGCAAGATGTGGGCAGAGATACGGAGGCAAGGATGGCGAGGAGTGGAGGATGAGGGAATAGTAATAGGACGGATGTCTGGATACAAGTGGGAGGAGATGAGTATAGAGGAGGGAGAGGAGAACACCAGAGACGCAAGCAGGACAGAAAGTCACAAATCACAGGAAATGCACTTTGCAAACATGGAGAAGGCGATACGGGACATCTCCGGATTTAACGCAAAGAGTATTAAAGTCATTCCGTATAAAGAATAACGCACATTGCGTCAAAGCCATGTTATATGAGGAACTATATACATTGTATCCATGCTATAGGAAGAATCCTATACATTGTATCCATTCTATAGGAAGAATCCTATACATTGTATCCATTCTATAGGAAGAATCCTATACATTTTATCCATTCTATAGGAAGAACTATATACATTGTATCCATTCTATAGGAAGAATCATATACATTGTGTCCATTCTATAGGAAGAATCCTATACATTCTATATGAAGGATTACATACAATTGTATAAAAGCCATGTTATATTATTATTATACAGGACTTGTATAGCGCCAACAGTTTGTGCAGTGCTTTACAAAGTGAATATATATAATGAATTATATATTTTATCCATGTTCTATGTCAAATATGTATATTATATCCATGTGATATGATGAATTTCATACTTTGTATCTATTCCACTCGAAAAATACCCTACATTCCATCCATTCTATATGAGTATGGTACATTGCATAAACATTATATGAGGACTAACATATTGTACATTGTATCTATACTATATAAAGAAATGCTATATGAAGAGTAACGTACATCGTAGCAATCATTCTATATGAAGAGTAATGTACATTGTACCGATTATTCTATATGAAGAGTAACGTACATGGTACCAATCATTCTATATGAAGAGTAACGTACATCGTACCAATCATTCTATATGAAGAGTAATGTACATCGTACCGATCCTTCTATATGAAGAGTAATGTACATCGTACCGATCATTCTATATGAAGAGTAACGTACATCGTACCGATCATTCTATATGAAGAGTAACGTACATGGTACCGATCATTCTATATGAAGAGTAATGTACATCGTACCAATCCTTCTATATGAAGAGTAACGTACATCGTACCGATCATTCTATATGAAGAGTAATGTACATCGTACCAATCCTTCTATATGAAGAGTAACGTACATCGTACCGATCATTCTATATGAAGAGTAACGTACATCGTATCGATCATTCCATATGAAGAGTAACGTACATCGTACCGATCATTCCATATGAAGAGTAACGTACATCGTATCGATCATTCTATATAAAGAGTAACGTACATCGTACCGATCATTCCATATGAAGAGTAACGTACATCGTACCTATCATTCTATATGAAGAGTAACGTACATCGTACCGATCATTCCATATGAAGAGTAACATACATCGTACCGATCATTCTATATGAACAGTAACGTACATCGTACCGATCATTCCATATGAAGAGTAACGTACATCGTACCGATCCTTCTATATGAAGAGTAACCTACATCGTACCAATCCTTCTATATGAAGAGTAACGTACATCGTACATCGTACCGATCATTCTATATGAAGAGTAACCTACATCGTACCAATCCTTCTATATGAAGAGTAACGTACATCGTACCGATCATTCTATATGAAGAGTAACGTACATCGTACCGATCATTCTATATGAAGAGTAACGTACATGGTACCGATTATTCTATACGAAGAGTAACGTACATGGTACCGATCATTCTATATGAAGAGTAACATACATCGTACCGATCCTTCTATATGAAGAGTAACGTACATCGTACCGATCCTTCTATATGAAGAGTAACGTACATCATACCGATCCTTCTATATGAAGAGTAACGTACATGGTACCGATCATTCTATATGAAGAGTAACGTACATCGTACCGATGATTCTATATGAAGAGTAACGTACATCGTACCGATGATTCTATATGAAGAGTAACGTACATCGTACCGATCATTCCATATGAAGAGTAACGTACATCGTACCGATCATTCTATATGAAGAGTAACGTACATCGTACCGATCATTCTATATGAAGAGTAACGTACATCGTACCGATCATTCTATATGAAGAGTAACATACATTGTACCGATCCTTCTATATGAAGAGTAACGTACATCGTACCGATCCTTCTATATGAAGAGTAACGTACATCGTACCGATCATTCTATATGAAGAGTAACCTACATTGTACCGATCCTTCTATATGAAGAGTAACATACATCGTACCGATCCTTCTATATGAAGAGTAACGTACATCGTACCGATCCTTCTATATGAAGAGTAACGTACATCGTACCGATCATTCTATATGAAGAGTAACGTACATCGTACCGATCCTTCTATATGAAGAGTAACCTACATCGTACCGATCATTCTATATGAAGAGTAACGTACATCGTACCGATTATTCTATATGAAGAGTAACGTACATCGTACCAATCCTTCTATATGAAGAGTAACGTACATCGTACCGATGATTCTATATGAAGAGTAACGTACATCGTACCGATCATTCCATATGAAGAGTAACGTACATCGTACCGATCATTCTATATGAAGAGTAACGTACATTGTACCGATCATTCTATATGAAGAGTAATGTACATCGTACCAATCATTCTATATGAAGAGTAACATACATCGTACCGATCATTCTATATGAAGAGTAACGTACATCGTACCGATCCTTCTATATGAAGAGTAACGTACATCGTACCGATGATTCTATATGAAGAGTAACGTACATCGTACCGATCATTCCATATGAAGAGTAACGTACATCGTACCGATCATTCCATATGAAGAGTAACGTACATCGTACCGATCATTCTATATGAAGAGTAATGTACATCGTACCGATCATTCTATATGAAGAGTAATGTACATCGTACCAATCCTTCTATATGAAGAGTAACGTACATCGTACCGATCATTCTATATGAAGAGTAACGTACATCGTACCGATCATTCCATATGAAGAGTAACGTACATCGTACCGATCCTTCTATATGAAGAGTAACGTACATTGTACCGATCATTCCATATGAAGAGTAACATATATCGTACCGATCCTTCTATATGAAGAGTAACGTACATCGTACCAATCATTCTATATGAAGAGTAACATACATGGTACCGATCATTCTATATGAAGAGTAATGTACATTGTACCGATTATTCTATATGAAGAGTAACGTACATGGTACCGATCATTCTATATGAAGAGTAACATACATCGTACCGATCCTTCTATATGAAGAGTAACGTACATCATACCGATCCTTCTATATGAAGAGTAACGTACATCGTACCGATCATTCTATAAGAAGAGTAACGTGCATGGTACCAATCATTCTATATGAAGAGTAACGTACATCGTACCGATCATTCTATATGAAGAGTAACGTACATCGTACCGATCATTCCATATGAAGAGTAACGTACATCGTACCGATCATTCTATATGAAGAGTAACGTACATCGTACCGATCCTTTTATATGAAGAGTAATGTACATCGTACCGATCATTCTATATGAAGAGTAATGTACATCGTACCAATCCTTCTATATGAAGAGTAACGTACATTGTACCGATCATTCTATATGAAGAGTAACGTACATCGTACCGATCATTCTATATGAAGAGTAATGTACATCGTACCGATCCTTCTATATGAAGAGTAACCTACATCGTACCGATCATTCTATATGAAGAGTAACGTACATCGTACCAATCCTTCTATATGAAGAGTAACGTACATCGTACCGATGATTCTATATGAAGAGTAACGTACATCGTACCGATCATTCCATATGAAGAGTAACGTACATCGTACCGATCATTCTATATGAAGAGTTACGTACATCGTACCGATCCTTTTATATGAAGAGTAATGTACATTGTACCAATCATTCTATATGAAGAGTAATGTACATCGTACCAATCATTCTATATGAAGAGTAACGTACATTGTACCGATCCTTCTATATGAAGAGTAACGTACATCGTACCGATCATTCTATATGAAGAGTAACGTACATCTTACCGATCCTTCTATATGAAGAGTAACGTACATCGTACCGATGATTCTATATGAAGAGTAACGTACATCGTACCGATCATTCCATATGAAGAGTAACGTACATCGTACCGATCATTCCATATGAAGAGTAACGTACATCGTACCGATCATTCTATATGAAGAGTAACGTACATCGTACCGATCATTCTATATGAAGAGTAACGTACATCGTACCGATCATTCTATATGAAGAGTAACGTACATCGTACCGATCCTTCTATATGAAGAGTAACGTACATCGTACCGATGATTCTATATGAAGAGTAACGTACATCGTACCGATCATTCCATATGAAGAGTAACGTACATCGTACCGATCATTCCATATGAAGAGTAACGTACATCGTACCGATCATTCTATATGAAGAGTAATGTACATTGTACCGATTATTCTATATGAAGAGTAATGTACACCGTACCGATCATTCTATATGAAGAGTAATGTACATCGTACCAATCCTTCTATATGAAGAGTAACGTACATCGTACCGATCATTCTATATGAAGAGTAACGTACATCGTACCGATCATTCCATATGAAGAGTAACGTACATCGTACCGATCCTTCTATATGAAGAGTAACGTACATTGTACCGATCATTCCATATGAAGAGTAACGTACATCGTACCAATCATTCTATATGAAGAGTAACCTACATCGTACAGATCATTCTATATGAAGAGTAACGTACATCGTACCGACCATTCTATATGAAGAGTAACATACATGGTACCGATCATTCTATATGAAGAGTAATGTACATTGTACCGATTATTCTATATGAAGAGTAACGTACATGGTACCGATCATTCTATATGAAGAGTAACATTCATCGTACCGATCCTTCTATATGAAGAGTAACGTACATCATACCGATCCTTCTATATGAAGAGTAACGTACATCGTACCGATCATTCTATATGAAGAGTAACGTGCATGGTACCAATCATTCTATATGAAGAGTAACATACATCGTACCGATCATTCTATATGAAGAGTAACGTACATCGTACCGATCACTCCATATGAAGAGTAACGTACATCGTACCGATCATTCTATATGAAGAGTAACGTACATCGTACCGATCCTTTTATATGAAGAGTAATGTACATCGTACCGATCATTCTATATGAAGAGTAATGTACATCGTACCAATCCTTCTATATGAAGAGTAACGTACATTGTACCGATCATTCTATATGAAGAGTAACGTACATCGTACCGATCATTCTATATGAAGAGTAATGTACATCGTACCGATCATTCTATATGAAGAGTAACGTACATCGTACCGATCATTCCATATGAAGAGTAACGTACATCGTACCGATCCTTCTATATGAAGAGTAACGTACATTGTACCGATCATTCCATATGAAGAGTAACGTACATCGTACCAATCATTCTATATGAAGAGTAACCTACATCGTACAGATCATTCTATATGAAGAGTAACGTACATCTTACCGATCATTGTATATGAAGAGTAATGTACATTGTACCGATTATTCTATATGAAGAGTAACGTACATGGTACCGATCATTCTATATGAAGAGTAACATACATCGTACCGATCCTTCTATATGAAGAGTAACGTACATCATACCGATCCTTCTATATGAAGAGTAACGTACATCATACCGATCCTTCTATATGAAGAGTAACGTACATCGTACCGATCATTCTATATGAAGAGTAACGTGCATGGTACCAATCATTCTATATGAAGAGTAACATACATCGTACCGATCATTCTATATGAAGAGTAACGTACATCGTACCAATCCTTCTATATGAAGAGTAACGTACATCGTACCGATCATTCCATATGAAGAGTAACGTACATCGTACCGATCATTCCATATGAAGAGGTAGGTCAACAACATCAATTGGCGGGTCTGTGCGGGAGAACAGCAGACCAAACAGAAATAAACAAAACCGCCAATCACGTTTAACTTCCGTAAAACTAAGAGGGGTATATGCTAATGCCAGGAGCCTAGCTAATAAGATGGATGAGTTGGAAATGTTAGTACATGAGGAAGACATAGACCTTGTGGGAATAGCGGAGACTTGGTTCGACCCCTCACATGACTGGCTGGCCAATATCCAAGGGTATTCGGTGTACCGGAAGGACAGGGTTGGTAAAAGAGGGGGAGGGGTATGTCTCTATGTCAAGAACAATATAAAGGTGCTAGAAAGGAGTGACATTACGGATGGGATGAGCATGGATTTAGAATCTGTGTGGGTTGAACTCGATAGGGAAGAAGATAAGGGAAAAGTAGTTGTGGGGGTTTGCTATAGGCCACCTAACCAAGGGGAGGAGGTAGAGCTGGAATTTTTAGCACTAATAGGTAAAGCGGCAAAACTAGGATCAGTCATCATATTGGGGGACTTCAATTATCCCGACATTGACTGGGAAGAGGGGACTGCACACTCGCATAAGGCCCGGCTATTCACGGAAACCTTACAGGATAACTACATGTCGCAGTTTGTGGATTCCCCTACTAGAGAGAATGCTATCCTGGATCTATTGATCACTAATGACCCAGACATAATCTCGGAGGTAGGAGTCCAGGACAACCTGGGCTCTAGCGATCACAGGATGATCACATTTAGTATAAATAACAATATAAAAAGGCAAGTGGGGAACATAAGAACCCTAAACTTCAGAAGGGCAGACTTTCCAAAATTGTACTCATTGATGGAAAGGGTAAACTGGGACCAAACCCTGGGATCACTGACCACAGAGGAAAAATGGGAATGCTTTAGAACAATATTAAGCAAAGGCATCTTGCAGTGCATTCCTATGGGGAATAAATTTAGAAGAGACAAAGCCAAACCTGGCTGGCTAAACCGTAGCGTTAAAAAACTTATTAGGGGAAAAAAATTGGCCTTCAAGAAATATAAATCAGAGGGCACAGTATCGGCCTTCCAGCAATACAAGGAGGAAAATAAGAAGTGTAAACACGAAATCAAGATGGCTAAAATCAACTTTGAGAGACAAATAGCGGAGGATAGTAAAAAAAACCCAAAGAAATTCTTTAAATATATCAACAGCAAAAAAACTAGGGCAGAGCATATTGCACACATAATTAACGATGATGGGAGGATGGTTACAGAGGACACTGAAAAAGCAACCGTGCTGAATTCTTTTTTCTCGTCAGTCTTTACGCAGGAAAAGGAAGGGTACACTGACCATGACTGTATGGTTAGTAGTAATACACAGGACTTGCCACTATGGCTAACAGAGGGTGAAATCAGGGAAAGGCTGGATAAACTTAACACAAACAAATCACCAGGCCCGGATGGCGTACATCCGAGAGTGCTCAAGGAACTCAGTATGGTTATATCTAGACCACTGTTCCTGATCTTTGCTGACAGTATTAGGACAGGAGATGTACCAGGGGATTGGAGGAAGGCTAACGTGATTCCGATATTCAAAAAGGGCCAGAGACATATCCCGGGAAATTATAGGCCTGTCAGTCTGACATCAATAATATGTAAACTTTTGGAGGGGATGATAAGGGACTATATCGTAGAGTATGCTAAAGACAACAACATCATCAGTAGTAACCAGCACGGGTTTACAAATGGGCGTTCTTGTCAAACCAATCTCTTAGCATTCTACGAGGAAGTGAGCTGTGAGCTAGATAGGGGGAGACCAGTGGATGTGGTGTACTTGGATTTCGCTAAGGCGTTTGATACAGTTCCCCACAAGCGCTTAATTTATAAAATAAGGTCTGCAGGTATCGACAGCAGGGTTTGCTCTTGGATACGGAATTGGCTAAAAGGCCGTGTCCAAAGGGTAGTAATAAACAGCGCATACTCAGACTGGTCTGAGGTAGTAAGCGGGGTGCCCCAGGGCTCAGTCCTGGGACCAACCTTGTTCAATTTATTCATAAACAGCATTGAGGAAGGGATCAGTAGTTCGTTATCAGTTTTTGCAGATGACACAAAATTGGCCAGGGCAATAACTGCACAGCATGAAGCAGATATCCTACAGAATGACCTGGACAAAATTACGGAGTGGGCAACGACATGGCAAATGAGGTTTAATGTGGAGAAGTGTAAGGTTTTGCACTTGGGGACCAAAAACATAAAAACACAATACACGTTAGGAGGGGAACCCTTGGGGGAATCAAAAATGGAGAAAGATTTGGGAGTCTTAGTTGATGATAGATTAGGCAACAGCATGCAATGCCAAGCGGCAGCTTCCAAAGCCAACAGAATATTAGCATGCATAAAGAAAGGGATGTATTCCAGAGATAAGACTATAATCCTTCCACTTTATAAAACTCTGGTCCGACCGCATCTGGAGTATTCTGTCCAGTTCTGGTCGCCAGTCCTCAGGAGGGATGTGTTGGAGCTGGAGAAAGTCCAGAGAAGGGCAACTAAACTGATTAGGGGGTTGGAGGACCTTACCTATGAAGAGCGGCTGCAATCGCTCGATTTATTTTCCCTGGAGAAAAGACGTCTGAGAGGGGACATGATAGCAATTTATAAATATCTTAATGGGGATCTCAGCTTAGAAGAAAAGCTGTTCATTCGAAGGAATTGCATGAGGACTCGAGGACATACAATGCGATTAGAGGAGAAGCGTTTTAACCTCAGGCAACGTGGGGGGTTCTTTACTGTTAGGGCTACAAGATTGTGGAATTGTCTACCACAAGAGGTGGTTTCTGCGGGTAGTATGGTGACTTTCAAAAGACTCTTAGACTTACATCTCAAGGATCAGGAGATTGAGGGCTATGTTAGATGATTACAGTCACACACACCTACACAGGTTGAACTGGATGGACTATTGTCTTTATTCAACCTCGCCTACTATGTAACTATGTAACTATGTAAGAGTAACGTACATCGTACCGATCATTCTATATGAAGAGTAACGTACATCGTACCAATCCTTTTATATGAAGAGTAATGTACATCGTACCGATCATTCTATATGAAGAGTAATGTACATCGTACCAATCCTTCTATATGAAGAGTAACGTACATTGTACCGATCCTTCTATATGAAGAGTAACGTACATCGTACCGATCATTCTATATGAAGAGTAACGTACATCGTACTGATCATTCCATATGAAGAGTAACGTACATCGTACCGATCCTTCTATATGAAGAGTAACGTACATTGTACCGATCATTCTATATGAAGAGTAACCTACATCGTACAGATCATTCTATATGAAGAGTAACGTACATCTTACCGATCATTCTATATGAAGAGTAACGTACATGGTACCAATCATTCTATATGAAGAGTAACCTACATCGTACCAATCATTCTATATGAAGAGTAACGTACATGGTACCAATCATTCTATATGAAGAGTAACGTACATCGTACCGATCCTTCTATATGAAGAGTAACGTACATCGTACCGATTATTCCATATGAAGAGTAACGTACATCGTACCGATCATTCTATATGAAGAGTAACGTACATTGTACCGATCATTCTATATGAAGAGTAACGTACATCGTACCGATCATTCTATATGAAGAGTAACGTACATTGTACCGATCATTCTATATGAAGAGTAACATACATCGTACCGATCCTTCTATATGAAGAGTAATGTACATCGTACCAATCATTCTATATGAAGAGCAACGTACATCGTACCAATCATTCTATATGAAGAGCAACGTACATTGTACCGATCCTTCTATATGAAGAGTAACGTACATCGTACCGATCATTCTATAGGAAGAGTAACGTACATCATACCGATCATTGTATAGGAAGAGTAATGTACATTGTACCGATCATTCTATATGAAGAGTAACATATATCGTACCGATGATTCTATATGAAGAAGTGATATACATTGTGTCCACACTATATGAAGAGTAATATACATAATATAATGCAAATACTATATGAAGGGTCCTGTATATTGTATCCATCTTATATGAAGAGTAATATACATAATATACTAGATATACTATATGAAGGGTCGTGTACATTGTATCCATGCTATATGAAGAGTAATGTATACTTTCTCCATGGTATACGAAGAGTAATACACATTGTATCAGTTATTTTATATGAGAAGTGATATTCATTGTATCCATGCTATATGAAGAGTAATATACATTGTATCCATGCTATATGAAGAGTAATATACATTGTATCCATGTTATATGAAGAGTAATATACATTGTATCCATGCTATATGAAGAGTAATATACATTGTATCCATGTTATATGAAGAGTAATATACATTGTATCCATGCTATATGAAGAGTAATATACATTGTATCCATGCTATATGAAGAGTAATATACATTGTATCCATGTTATATGAAGAGTAATATACATTGTATCCATGCTATATGAAGAGTAATATACATTGAATCCATGTTATATGAAGAGTAATATACATTGTATCCATGTTATATGAAGAGTAATATACATTGTATCCATGCTATATGAAGAGTAATGTATACTTTCTCCATGGTATCAGTTATTGTATATGAGAAGTGATATACATTGTATCCTTGCTATATGAAGAGTAATTTGTCGCTATTTGCTATATGAAGAGTAGAATGAATTCTGCATCTGGCAGCCTAATTCCTGAAATCCGAGGAGCCAATCATAAGGCGGCTCCTAGAGATGGAGGAGGGCTGCGAGATGGAGTAGGAGAGGAGGACGTAGAGAAATGGAAGCGCTATAGGAAAAGAGCGAGGAGGAAAAAGAAGGCGATAAACGATGGAAAGGTAAAGAAATACAGAAAATATGGAAGGCACCCCTCCCCACCACCACCAGAGCGCCTATGTTGCCCCCTCCCCCTTCCAGCACAGGAGCGCCCTCTCCCCACCTCCTCTCTCCTGCAGTGAGGGTCTGCGGCTCATTTTCATGTTCACTCATTCACGCCGTTGCCAAGGAAACTGCAGCCTGTCGCGCGCCTCTATTCAGCTCTCCTTCCCTCACCCCAACCTTTTCGGTAACACTTTCATGCCTGCGATGTTCTGCAGCAACAGGCAGAGGAGCCCAATGCAGGTGCCGCGCTCTGCATCAACAGGCATTCCATGTGAATGTCGGGACGCGGATGAAACGACACGACGAGAAAACAGAGGCAAAGGGGGGGGGGGGATGGGGGAGACACAGGGGTTATGTACTGAGAACCCCCCCCCCCCCAATCCTGCCCCAGGCAGAGCAATCTAATATTAGCCTAAAGTCTCAGGCGGACTCTTAGATACATCAAACGGGAAAATTGACAGGAATAAAAATTCCGCCTCGTTATACTGGAGATCACCTGGATAAAAATCCCCCCTCCCCCACAAGAGGCTGAAAAAAAGCTGTCCTAATGGGCTCTTCCTCAGCCTTGCCTTCATGCGCAATATTTATGTAAATGAGCTGCTTGGCCAACTGCACGCCGCCTGTGCGAGAGCGACTCTAGGCTGTGCCGCACATCCGGCCTCCCTTGGCTTTTGGATAACCAAAAGTTTGTGGTGACCTGACCATCACCCCTATATGAGCTTATTGGACATCACATTTCAGAACCATGGACAAGATGGAATTGTCCCCCCACCCCCCCCCCCTTCCCCAAATGCCATCAATATGGATTTTCCCACCTCCCCATCCATGTTAATTATTATGGAGTTCCCCCCTCCTTCCATGGCCTCTATTATGGAGTATAACATCCTCCACTCTTCTGGGAAGTCTTTCCACAAGATTTTGGATGTGTCTGTGGGAACTTTGTACTCATTTGTAAGGTTGGGTACTGATGTTGGATTGGAAGATTTGGCTCACATGTTGGGCCCCACATTGGGCACCAAAAGACCTGGATCATTATCAGCATTCCAGAATTTATCAGGAGGGATGAGGTCAGGGCTCTGTGCAGGACATTCGAGTTCCTTCATGGTCTCAAACGTATCTTTGGAATGAGAAGATCTGATCCTAAAAGGTGTTCAGTAGGGTCGAGTGCAGGTACTGATGTTGGAGACATGATCCCTAAAAGACCTGATCCCAAAGGTCTTCCAAAAGTAGAGTTGATGTCAGGTGGTTAGTAGGTCAGGGCTCTGTGCAGGACATTCGAGTTCCTTCATGATCTCAAACGTATCTTTGGAATGAGACGATCTGATCCTAAAAGGTGTTCAGTAGGGTCGAGGTCCAAAGGTGTTCAGTAGGGGTGAGGTCAGGGCTCTGTGCAGGACACTCGAGTTCCTTCATGATCACCAATGTAAGAGACATTCTTCCCACTGACCACCAAAGGAAGGGACATTCTTCCCACTGACCACCAATGTAAGGGACATTCCTCCCACTGACCACCAATGTAAGGGACATTCTTCCCACTGACCCCCAATGTAAGGAACATTCTTCCCACTGACCACCAATGTAAGGGACATTCTTCTCACTGACCACCAATGTAAGGAGCATTCTTCCCACTGACCGCCAATGTAAGGGACGTTCTTCCCACTGACCACCAATGTAAGGGACATTCTTCCCACTGACCACCAATGTAAGGAACATTCTTCCCACTGACCACCAATGTAAGGAGCATTCTTCTCACTGACCCCCAATGTAAGGAGCATTCTTCTCACTGACCACCAATGTAAGGGACATTCTTCTCACTGACCCCCCAATGTAAGGAGCATTCTTCCCACTGACCACCAATGTAAGGGACATTCTTCCCACTGACCACCAATGTAAGGGACATTCTTCCCACTGATCACCAATGTAAGGGACATTCTTCCCACTGACCACCAATGTAAGGGACATTCTTCCCACTGATCACCAATGTAAGGGACATTCTTCCCACTGACCACCAATGTAAGGGACATTCTTCCCACTGACCCCCAATGTAAGGAGCATTCTTCTCACTGACCGCCAATGTAAGGGACATTCTTCTCACTGACCCCCAATGTAAGGAGCATTCTTCCCACTGACCGCCAATGTAAGGGACATTCTTCCCACTGACCACCAATGTAAGGGACATTCTTCCCACTGACCACCAATGTAAGGGACATTCTTCCCACTGACCACCAATGTAAGGGACATTCTTCCCACTGATCACCTATGTAAGGAACATTCTTCCCACTGACCACCAATGTAAGAGACATTCTTCCCACTGACCCCCAATGTAAGGGACATTCTTCTCACTGACCCCCAATGTAAGGGACATTCTTCCCACTCACCACCAATGTAAGGAACATTCTTCCCACTGACCACCAATGTAAGGGACATTCTTCCCTCTGACCACCAATGTAAGGGACATTCTTCCCACTGACCACCAATGTAAGAGACATTCTTCCCACTGACCACCAATGTAAGGAACATTCTTCCCACTGACCACCAATGTAAGGAACATTCTTCCCACTGACCACCAATGTAAGGGACATTCTTCCCACTGACTATTACACTAATGTATCATGAGTTGTAGATATAATAATTATTAGCAGGGGTTCCCTTAAACCAGAAAGTTATTTCAAGGGTCCCTCTGTGTAGAAGAGGTTGAGAAAGGCTGCCCTAGGGGGTGTGTCAATGACATCCTGGGCTCAGAGGAAGTGGGATGAATTACACTAGCTGTCATTCAACCCAGAAGGCTGAGTACCTCTAGTAACGGACAGGAATTCATGTGGGGGACAGCTCTGGAAAAGCGTTAAGTACAGCAGCAAAATCTGCTGTTTTTTTTTTTTTTTTACTATTGTTAGAGTTAGAAGCTAAACTCATTGACCTGCAGCCAAGAAACGAGGTCCAGGATCAACACAATACATTGACCTGCAGCCAAGAAACGAGGTCCAGGATCAACACAATACATTGACCTGCGGCCAAGAAACGAGGTCCAGGATCAACACAATACATTGACCTGCGGCCAAGAAACGAGGTCCAGGATCAACACAATACTCAAACTTATGGGGAAAAAAACTCTATATCTACAGAAAATTCTGAGAACAAGGCGCACCTTAAACTTTGCTACAGCTTACTGTACGTTCGTTCAGCAATCAGCAAAGTTCTCATCAGTATCAACAATTGTGACCGCCATAGAAAATGGCAGTCTCTATAGGGAAAGCTTCTACTCACTGTGCATATAAAGGCATGAGAGGGCATACAGCTACCGGCTCCCAGATACAGCAGGCTCCCATCCAATGTATACTCACAAGGTGCCAGGCGGCAGAATCTGCCCGGGTTTGAGAAGATTATGCTGGCAACCGGTTCTGACATCCAAAGTCTGTGCCAATCACAGCCAATGTTTACTACAGATATAACGCAGATCACACAGGACGTGACCTTGTTGTCCCTAGTGATACCAGATCATAGAAGAGAGAAATGAAAGTGTTTTCAGACGCTGGATATTACATCTGCAGCCTATAGAAGAGGCCTCTATCATCCAAGGTACAACAAGAAAATAAGTCTGCAACGTTTCAGGTAAATAAAATACCATTACAGTCTGTGAGATGCTCCTGGACCTCGGTGTAGGGGCTACCTACCTGGGGGGGGGGGGCTCAATATTAATATATAAGCTGGATATTAAATCTGAAGCCCCCAGAAGAGGCCTCTATCATCCAAGGTACAACAAGAAAATAAGTCTGCAGATTTTCAGGTAAATAAAATACCATTACGGTCTGAGGGATGCTCCTGGACCTGGCTGTAGGGGCTACACCACCTGGGGGGCTCAATATCAATAGACATAAAATAAAAGTGTTTTCTGAGGCTGGGTATTATATCTGCAGCCCCCAGAAGAGGCCTCTATCATCCAAGGTACAAGAAGAAAATAAGTCTGCAAAGTTTCAGGTGAATAAAATAACATTACAGTCTGGGAGATGCTCCTGGACCTGGCTGTAGGTGCTCCCCACCTGGGGGGGCTCAATATTTATATATACGCTGGATATTACATCTGCAACCCCCAGAAGAGGCCTCTATCATCCAAGGTACAACAAGAAAATACGTCTGCAGAGTTTCAGGTAAATAAAATTCCATTACAGTCTGAGGGATGCTCCTGGACCTGGCTGTAGGGGCTATCCACCTGGGGGCTCAATATTAATAGACATAAAATGAAAGTGTTTTCAGACGCTGGTTATTACATCTGAAGCCCCCAGAAGAGGCCTCTATTCTCCAAGATACAAGAAAATAAGTTAGCTTTGTTCATGCTATAAAAAATATTATTACAGTCTGAGAGATGCTCGTGGACCTGGCTGTAGGGGCTACCCACCTGGGGGGCTCGATATTATTATTCATACAATTAAAGTGTTTTCAGACACTGGGGATTAGATCTGCAGCCCATAGAAGAGGCCATTATCTTAAATGGTATAAGAAGAAAATAAGTCTGCAGAGTTTCAGGTAAATAAAATACTATTAGTCTGATGGATGCTCCTGGACCTGGCTGTATGGGCTCCCCACCTGGGGGGCTCAATGTTAATATATACGCTGGATATTACATCTGAAGCCCCCAGAAGAGGCCTCTATTCTCCAAGGTACAGCAAGAAAATAAGTCTGCAGAGTTTCAGGTAAATAAAATAACATTACAGTCTGAGGGATGCTCCTGGACCTCGCTGTAGAGGCTGCCTACCTGGGGGGCTCAATATTAATAGACATAAAATTTAAAGTGTTTTCAGACCCTGGATATTACATCTGCAGCCCCCAGAAGAGGCCTCTATTCTCCAAGATACAAGAAAATAAGTTGGCATAGTTCTTGCTATAAAAAATACTATTACAGTCTGAGGGATGCTCCTGGACCAAGCCATTTTGGCTACCCACCTAGGGTGCTGAATGCTAATATACATAAAATGAAAGTGTTTTCAGACGCTGGAGATTAGATCTGCAGCCCCCAGGATAAGAGAAAAAAATCCAGCAGAGTTCATGTTAAAAAAAAAATATATACTATTACAGTCTGAGGGATGCTCCTGAACTTTACCGCAGGGGCTACCAATCTAGGGGGCTCAATAATAACATACCTTCAATAAAAGCATTTTCAGATACTGGGAATTAGATCTGAAGGACATAGAAGAGGCCTCTGTTCTCCAAGATACAACAAGAAAGTTCCAGAGAAATAAAATAACATTTTGTTCCTGGACCTGGCCCCAGGGGCTACCCACCTAAAGGGGCTAAATATCAATATACATAAAATGAAAGTGTTTTTAGACCCTGGAGATTAGACCTGCAGCATCTACAAGAGGCCTCTATCATCAAAGATACAACAAGAAAATAAGTCAGCAGAGTTCATGCTAACAAAAGTAGCATTACAGTCTGAGGGATGCTCCTGGACCTGGCTGCAAGGACTACACCTAGGGGGCTGAATACTAATATACCTACAATAAAAGCATTTTCAGACACTGGAGATTGGATCTGCAGCCCATAGAAGAGGCTTCTAATAAGTAAGCAGAGTTCCAGGGAAATAAAATACCATTGTGTTCCTGGGCCTGGCCGCAGGGACCACCCACCTGGGGGCTGAATAATTATATACCTACAATTAAAGTGTTGTCAGATATTGGAGATTAGATCTGAAGGACATAGAAGAGGTCTCTATTCTTCAAGATACAAGAGCATAAGTCAGCAGAGTTCCAGTGAAACAAAATACCATTATGCTCCTGGACCAGGCCGCAGGGGCTACCCACTTAGGGGGCTAAATATCAATATACATAACATGAAAGTGTTTTCAGGCACTAGAAATCAGACCTGCAGCCCCTAGAAGAGGCCTCTATCATCAAAGATAAAACAAGACAATAAGTCAGAAGACTTCCAGGGAAATAAAATACCATTACAGTCTGAGGGATGCTCCTGGACCTGGCCGCAGGGGCTACCCACCTAGGGGATCAATACTAATATACATAAAATTAAAGTGTTTTCAGACACTGAAGATTAGATCTGCAGCCCCCAGAAGAAACCTCTGTTTTTCAAGATACAAGAAAATAAGTCAGAAGAGTTGCTGGGAAATAAAATACCACTACAGTCTGAGGGATGCTCCTGGACCTGGCCATAGGGGCTACCCACCTAGGGGCTGAATACTTGTTTCTGCCCCCTCCTGTAGTTTTCTATAGTGGGTGGGGCTTGTTTGGCCCCTCCCACAGCTCTGCTCTCTCTCCTTGTGTAGGGAGACTGGTCCTGTCTCCGCCTCCTCCTGTAGTTTTCTTTAGTGGGTGGGGCCTGCTTGGCCCCTCGCACAGCTCTGCTCTCTCTTTTTGTGCAGGAGGACTGGTCTTGTCTCTGCCCCCTCCTGTAGTAGGTGGAGCCTGCTGGGCTCCTCCCACAGCTCTGCTCTCTCTCCTTGTGCATGGGAACTGGTCTTGTCTCTGCCCCTCCTGTAGTAGGTGGAGCCTGCTGGGCCCCTCCTACAGCTCTGCTTGCGCTCTCTCTCTCTCTCTCTCTCTCCTTGTCAAGGGGGCTGGTCTTGTCTCCACCCCCTCCTGTAGTTTTGTGTAGTAGGTGGAGCCTGCAAAGTCCCTCCCACATCTTTGCTCTCACTCTCCTTGTGCAGGTTGATTGGTCTTGTCTCCGCCCCTAATGTAATTTCCAGTAGTGGGTGGAGCCTGCAAGGTCCCTCCAACTGCTCTATCTCTCTCCGTGGTCTTGTCTCTCCCTCCTCCTGTAGTGGGTGGAACCTGCTGGGCCCCTCCCACAGCTCTGCTCTCTCTCCTTGTGCAGGGGGACCGGTCTTGTCTCCGCCCCTCCTGCAGTTATTTGTGTAGTGGGTGGAGCCTGCAAAGTCCCTCCCACATCTCTGCTCTCTCTCTTTTTGCAGGGGGATTGGTCTTGTCTCTGCCCCCTCCTGTAATTGTCTGTAGTGGGTGGAGCCATATGGGCCCCTCCCACAGCTCTACTCTCTGCACAGGAAATGTACAGCCCAGTGATGATGTCACTGCTACTTTTACAAGGTAATATCTGGGTTTACAAAAATCATTAGGCGCACACAGAGTGGATTCACATCCTTTGTACCTATTGAGGAATTTCTTTATATCAACTTTTTTATTTTGTGGCCGGAGTTCAGCTTTAACAAATATAAATAAACGGCTCCATTAATTTGTAGTAAAAAGAAATCAATATAAAAAAAAAGGAACCTAAACACAAAAATGCAGTGTTTGAGGAGACGGGGAAGGCTGTTATGGGAGGAGCCCGGGGAATACTGAAGATTGGGAGTGAGCGGAGAGGAGAGGAGCGAGGTGCGAGGCTGCTGGTGGCTGATAAATCGCTGCCTTTCATGTGTCGCCATTCATTCCTAATCAGGAGTCACGGCGGCACCTCCAAGGAACCGTCTGATCGGTATCATCAGTTCCAATCTGCTGACCAGGCCAAGTCAGGGCAAGCGTTATTGATTAGCATTAAGTGGGCCCCCGCTGGAGTGATAAATCCACCCAACCCTGGCCGGGGGGGGAGGGGGGGGTCACGGCAGATCGCAGCGTATTTCAGCGTTATTAGTGTTGAGAAACTGAATATCGGGGCGCTAATACTGTATGACCGAGCGCGCCTTACTATTCTTCCCACCTATTAATAACATTAGCATGCTTTACATGGATCTCCGCGCAGCTTGTCCAGAATGAGGCCCCCGGGCCGCTCTTCAACCCCAACAACGCTTTACAGCGCCGTGATTCTGCACATCTTTCTGATCCCTATCTCTGATACAATGTTGTTACTTACAAATTATTACCAAGTGCTATCGTCTTTTCCTGCACTGAAATAGATGTGGCCCTCTGGAAACATCATGTGGCCCTCAGGAAAAATCACGTGGCCCTCAGGAAACATCATGTGGTCTTAAGGAGACTTTATATGGCATTAAGGAGACATTATGTGGCCCTCAGTAAACATCACGTGGCCTTCAGGAAACATCATTTGTCTCTCAGGAAACATCACGTGGCCCTCACAAAACATCATTTGGCCCTCTGGAAACCTGTGACCCCCAGGAAACATCATGTGGCCCTCAGAAGAAATCATGTGGCCCCCGGGAAACATCATGTGGCCCTCACAAAACATCACGTGACCTTCAGGAGACATTACGATTGCCCTCGGGAAACATCATGTGGCCCTCACAAAACATAATTTGGCCCTCAGAAAACATGTGCCCCTCATGAAACATTTTGTGACCCCCAGGAAACATCATGTGGCCCTCAGAAGACATCATGTGGCCCCCAGGAAACATCATGTGGCCCCCAGGAAACATCATGTGGCCCCCAGGAAACATCATGTGGCCCTCACAAAACATTACGTGACCTTCAGGAGACAGTATGTGGCCCTCGGGAAACATCATGTGGCCCTCACAAAACATCATGTGGCCCTCAGGAAACATCATGTGGCCCTCACAAAACATCACGTAACCTTCAAGAGACATTATGTGGCCCTCAGGAAACCATGCGGCCTTTGGAAAACATCATGTGGCCCTCAGGAGACATCATTTGGCCCTCAGGAAACCTCATGTGGCCCTCGGGAAACATTATGTGGCCCTTAGGAAAAATAACGTGGCCTTCAGGAGACATCATTTGGCCCTCACAAAACATCATGTGGCCCTCAGGAAACCTCATGTGGCTCTCGGGAAACATTATGTGGACCTGGCGAAACATCATGTGGCCCCTGGAAGGTTTTACTCCATCTCACCCACTGGGAGTTTTATGTTATAGATGAAAAATATACATTGTTTTTTTTTAATCGGCGTTGGTTAGGGTGGTCACCCCTCTGGGATTTACCCAGACAGTCCGGGTTTTGAATCATGTGTCTGGGTTTCAGGGACCACCAGAAACCCGGACACAACATTCAGAATCCCCAAGTAACCAGGTACCACAACCGCCGAGTGCCTAGGTGTGCACATGGGCCCCATCCCTACCTACAGACAGGAGAGGAGAGAGAGCTGGATCTGCTCCTCCTCCTCCCGCCCCCATCCCTCTGTCTGCCCACCCACACTCTAATCCCCGGTGTTCTGTGCCTCCAGAAAGAGATGTGTGGGCTGGAAGTTTGAAGCTCAGCAACCGAAAGATACATTGTGGAAGAAAGGTGTTGCTGCCTGAGCCTCCATCCCTGGGTGAGTGAGCTCACCATCCAATGTCTGTGACTGAAATCTCCCCCCTTCTCTCTCCTGCCTCCAAGTAAGTACACTAATGTAAGGAGGACTCAGATGTAAGGGGTGCCCAGTGGACTCTGATGTAAGGGAGGCTTTGGAAACCCTAATTTAAAGCCTTGAAAAATGTTGCAGTGCGCGGCTGAAGTGTTCTGGTTTGACTTGAAGAAAAGGTGGCAACCCTAGTGGTGGTGCTGAAAAACTAAAACAGAAAGACCGTTAAGTGCACAAAAAACTAGCATGTGTAACCTGCCCTAACAAGTGCATGTAAGGAAGTGCTTTGTCCACCCCCATTCCCCCCGAAGGGGTAGGATCTTTCTCTGATCCCCAAGGGCGCAAGGCTCCTGACGGGCATAGGGTTCGACGTAATCCGCCTGGCGGACACCGCCTCTTGTGGCCACCCAAAGCCAACCATCAAATACTAGGTCGAGGGGCTCTCCTGAAGAGAGACCCCCCCCCCCCCCCCCCCTAGACGTCAGGGCAAGCCAGAGGACTCCCACCATCCACCCTAGTGAGAAAACATACACAAAAGGGGAGGAGAAAAATAAAAAACTGGCCATGCAATAGTGCGCTGGCCGGGCCCTGAGGCCTGGAAGACAAAGATTTAGCCAAAAGGCCCAGCCTATAAAAAGTTTAGCTAAAAGGCAGAGTGCATAAAAAGTTTTGGTGACCGTGACGATGTGCCTTTTCACACCGTGTGGTGACACAGGTCACTGGAAGTTCAACATGGCACCTCATGGCAAAGAACTCTCCGAGGATCTGAAAAAAAGAATTGTTGCTCTACATAAAGATGGCCTAGGCCAGTGATGGCGAACCTTGGCACCCCAGATGTTTTGGAACTACATTTCCCATGATGCTCATGCACTCTGCAGTGTAGTTTAGCATCATGGGAAATGTAGTTCCAAAACATCTGGAGTGCCAAGGTTTGCCACCACTGGCCTAGGCTATAAGATTGCCAAGACCCTGAAACTGAGCTGCAGCATGGTGGCCAAGACCATATAGCAGTTTAACAGTGCAGGTTCCACTCAGATTGGGCCTCGCCATGGTCAATCAAAGAAGTTGAGTGTCGTGCTCAGCGTCATATCTGCAAAGTGCCACCCTAGGCCTGGGCCTTGTTGGCCTAGGCCAAAATACAGCACTGCTGTTTACCCTGATACAACTGATAACTAATACCCCACGCTGATACAACTGATAACTAATACCCCACGACCAGTCAGGAGTCATTGCAGGACCCTATGACCCGTATGGTGGATTCCAGTATGGCGTACGAGAGGAATATCCTCCATGAATGCTGGGCTGGCACCGAAAACAACCAAAAATTCGGACATTTTGTACAGAAACAAAAAGGTGCGAAGAAGATTGATATCTAAAAGAGAGCGCCAAACATAACAGCCAGAAATATTCGGCGTGAACTCCATTTCAGCCATGCCAGCGCCCCGTCTTTAGCAGTAGAAGTATTATTTCATAGCGATCCTTCTCCTGGAGGAACTCCTAAATCCTTTCACAGATACTTGCTTGCCCTTTATTTTATGTGCTCACCGCTACCTCTCTGGTATAATTCTTTTTCTTGCACACTGCTAAAGAAGTGATGGCTGCACACTCAGCACAATGTGGATAATATTTTTATTCCATTGGCTTCAAATAATTTATACAGTAAAATTCATGGTTCCTACAGGAGGCACGGCTTCAATGTACATATACAGAGCGTCCGAAAAGTACTCAGAGCTTCACTTCTTCCACATTTTATGTTACAGCCTTATTCCAACATGGAATAAATTCATTATTTTCCTCAAAATTCTACAAACCCCTCCCCCATAATGACAACGTGAGAGAAGTTTGTTTGAAATCTTTGCAAATTTATTAAAAATAAAAAAGGAAATAAATCCCATGTACATAAGTATTCACACCCTTTGCTCAATACTTTGATGAAGCTCCTTTGGCACCAATTACAGCCTCAAGTAATAGAATGTATAAGGGAATGGGTGAGGATAGTGATGATTGTCCAAATATGGCTGTGTGGTCATATTTAGGCAGTGATGTCACCCCCTATCCCCGCCCCTTTGCTTACATTACTGAGGATTCCAGGCCATGCAAAGAAATGGCTTGGTGATTGGTATGGACACAGGCACCCGCTGCTTCCTCAGCAACCATTGACAACAGCCTGTCATGTTTATCCATGCTGAAGAGTTGAAGCTGTTATAGCTGCAAAGGGTGGAGCCAACTCAATATTGAACCCTACGGACTAAGACTGGGATGTCATTAAAGTTCATGTGTGTGTAAAGGCCGGCGTCCCAATACTTTTGACAATACTTTTGACAATACTTTTGACAATACTTTTGACAATACTTTTTGACTATTCTGGAAGAATGGTTAAACGTTCCCATAGACACTCCTAAACCTTGTGGACAGCCTTCCCAGAAGAGTTGAAGCTGTTATAGCTGCAAAGGGCGGAGCCAACCCAATATTGAACCCTACGGACTAAGACTGGGATGCCATTAAAGTTCGTGTGTGTGTGTGTGTGTGTGTGTGTGTGTGTGTGTGTGTGTGTGTGTGTGTGTGTGTGTGTGTGTGTGTGTGTGTGTGTGTGTGTGTGTGAGTGAAGGCTGGCGTCCCAATACTTTTGACAATACTTTTTACAATACTTTTTGACTATTCTGGAAGTACGGACAAACATTCCCATAGACACTCCTAAACCTTGTGGATGGCCTTCCCAGAAGAGTTGAAGCTGTTATAGCTGCAAAGGGTGGGCCAACTCAATATTGAACCCTATGGACTAAGACTGGGATGCCATTAAAGTTCATGTGTGTGTAAAGGCCGGCGTCCAAATACTTTCGACAATTCTGGAAGAATGGTCAAACATTCCCATAGACACTCTTAAACCTTGTGGACAGCCTTCCCAGAAGAGTTGAAGCTGTTATAGCTGCAAAGGGCGGAGCCAACTCAATGTTGAACCCTACGGACTAAGACTGGGATGCCAATAAAGTTCAAGTGCGTGTAAAGGCCACCGTCCCAATACTTTTTTTTTTTTTTTTTTTGGTGCCCCGTGTGAGGAATACTTTTGACAATACTTTTTGACTATTCTGGAAGTACGGACAAACATTCCCATAGACACTCCTAAACCTTGTGGACAGCCTTCCCAGAAGAGTTGAAGCTGTTATAGCTGCAAAGGGCGGAGCCAACTCAATGTTGAACCCTACGGACTAAGACTGGGATGCCAATAAAGTTCATGTGCGTGTAAAGGCCACCGTCCCAATACTTTTTTTTTTTTTTTGGTGCCCCGTGTGAGGAATACTTTTGACAATACTTTTTGACTATTCTGGAAGTACGGACAAACATTCCCATAGACACCCCTAAACCTTGTGGACAGCCTTCCCAGAAGAGTTGAAGCTGTTATAACTGCAAAGGGTGGGCCAACTCAATATTGAACCCTACAGACTAAGACTGGGATGCCATTAAAGGTCATGTGTGTGTAAAGGCAGGCGTCCCAATACTTTTGACAATTTAGTGTACACCCTGTGGTGTGAGTGTGGGACCATTGCTGTAATGGGGAGGCCTTTTAAAACTGGAGTGCCTGGACCCCGGAGTTGAACCTAATGATATGCTGGGAGCAGAGGGTGTCAAACATTGAGTGCGGCTCTATCATGTGGCGTGGGACTGAATCATTCCGATTTTTAATGGAATTCTCACAACCTTTGGAAGATAGTGAAAGGACAGAATTTATTTGTCTCGGTGACATTGGGTTTTATTTCCCATAACAATATCTGGCACTTCTTCAGATTAGAATATCTATAAATTCCCAAAGACTCATCATTCACTGACATTTAAATCCTCGACGTGTAAGACATCAGCTTAGGACTGACAGCCATAGCGGAGGATGATCAATACGAGGCCGGGATGGAGGAAAATCCCATAATTATAAGTGCTATTGTGCATTTCTTGTCATCTCGCACGCACACGTGTATTAGGACTATTAATGCCTTCAGCACATTCTGATTCTCCTGATCTGTAGTTCAATTGAATTATTTACATGACTTGGGGCGCTGGCTGCAGATTTCTGATCAATACCATGTGTCAGAAATACTATGGATGGCTATCAAGATTGTTGTTGAGCGCTGACCATACACAACGGAACGCAATTGGCAACATAGCCGAGAGGAACTCGGATCTTCATTTATTTTATGTGAGAGTTGGTCTAATCCCCGGAGACAGGTGGCCGATGCATTTTAAAAAGTGGTTTGTATTTTCTAATGCTGTCACTAGGAACGCGTTTCTTATCTTATCTGAAATACATTTCTGGCTTTTACATAGCAGTGGTTCCTAAGTGTTACATTATTCTATTAAAGAGCATTTCTGGACAACAAGGGAAACCGTAACAGGGGATCAGCGAGATGCTAATGTCCTCCAGCCTGCACTTTATTCGCCCCCATGCAAATGTGGTCAGCCAAGAAGGGCCAAGCCCCTTACATTGGTGGTCAGTGAAGACATGCCCCTTTACATTGGTGGTCAGTAGAGAAGGGCCTCCTTTCATTGGTGGTCAGTAGAGGAAGGGCCTCCTTTCATTGGTGGTCAGTAGAGGAGGGCCATCTTACATTGGTGGTCAGTAGAGAAGAGCCATCTTACATTGGTGGTCAGTAGAGAAGGGCCTCCTTTCATTTGTGGTCAGTAGAGAAGGGTCTTCTTTCATTGGTGGTCAGTAGAGAAGGGTCTCCTTTCATTTGTGGTCAGTAGAGAAGGGTCTTCTTTCATTGGTGGTCAGTAGAGAAGGGCCTCCTTTCATTTGTGGTCAGTAGAGAAGGGCCTCCTTTCATTGGTGGTCAGTAGAGGAGGGCCATCTTACATTTGTGGTCAGTAGAGAAGGGCCTCCTTTCATTGGTGGTCAGTAGAGAAGGGTCTTCTTTCATTGGTGGTCAGTAGAGAAGGGCCTCCTTTCATTTGTGGTCAGTAGAGAAGGGTCTTCTTTCATTGGTGGTCAGTAGAGAATGGCCTCCTTTCATTTGTGGTCAGTAGAGAAGGGTCTTCTTTCATTGGTGGTCAGTAGAGGAGGGCCATCTTACATTGGTGGTCGTAGAGGAGGGCCATCTTACATTGGTGGTCAGTAGAGAAGGGTCTCCTTTCATTGGTGGTCAGAGAAGACCTGTCCCTTTACATTGGTGGTCAGTAGAGAAGGGCCGCCTTTAATTGGTGGTCAGTAGAGAAGGACCCCCTTACATTGGTGGTCAGTGGAGAAGTGCTAACATACATTAATGTTCAGTAGTGAAGGGCCCCCTTACATTGGTGGTCAGTGGAGGAGTGCTAACATACAATGATGTTCTATAGTGAAGGACCCCCTTACATTGGTGGTCAGTGGAGGAGTGCTAACATACATTGATGTTCAATAGTGAAGGACCCCCTTACATTGGTGGTCAGTAGGGGAGTGTTAACATACATTGATGTTCAGTAGTGAAGGGCCCCCTTACTTTGGTGGTCAGTGGAGAAGTGCTAACATACATTAATGTTCAGTAGTGAAGGGCCCCCTTACATTGGTGGTCAGTGGAGGAGTGCTAACATACAATGATGTTCTATAGTGAAGGACCCCCTTACATTGGTGGTCAGTGGAGGAGTGCTAACATACATTGATGTTCAATAGTGAAGGACCCCCTTACATTGGTGGTCAGTAGGGGAGTGTTAACATACATTGATGTTCAGTAGTGAAGGGCCCCCTTACTTTGGTGCTCAGTAAAAAAATGACCCCCTTAATTTTTTGATCAATGGAGAAGCCTCCTTACCTTGGTGTCCAGTGGCAAGGGACCCCCTTACATTGGTGGTAAGTAGAGAAGGGCCTTCTTTTATTGTAGGTGAGTGGAGGCGTGCCCCCTTATATTGGTGGTCAGGGGTTCAGGGCCCCCTTACTTTGGTGGTCAGTGGAGGAGAACTGCCTCCTTACCTTGGTGATCAGTGGAAAGGGCCCACCTTTCATTGGTGGTCAGTGGAAAAGGACCCCCTTAAATTTGCAGTCAACGAAGAAAGGCCTCCTACATGATTGATCAATAGACAAGGGGCTACTTACTTTGGTGGTCACTAAAGTGCATTGGTTACCAACTCATTATCTTGGTGGCCAGTGGGAGAACAGCCCATTCTCACTGGTAGTCAGTGGAGAAGAACTGGCTATCAATGTGAGGGGGCTCTTCTCCACTGACAAACAATGCAATATGGTATTTCCCCCCTGACCATAAATGTAGGCAGGTCCTTCTCCACTGACTACCAGTGAGAGAAGTGCCCCTCACATTAGTAGCCAATGGGCGAAGTACCCCATAACCTTAGCTCCCCCTTTTTATGGCGGTTGGTGGAGAAGGGCCATAGTGGTTGAAATAGAACTGTCCTATTAGATTTTGGATTGGGTTGTTCTACAAGATCATGTACAGAAGGTGTGATGGTCAGGTGTTAGCAAACAGCTGGCCATATAGTGTAGGACTGATGGAGGCAGTCAGCACAAATACTGAATGTAGATATATTAGATGGGACTACATCTGAGATGTCAGCATGCACTATACTGGCCCTTGCATGACCACGTTTTCTACTCCTGCTGTATGATAGCCAAGCAGATATATATTGACTTGAAGAGTTGGCAGTAGCTGAATATTGAGAAGATTTCTCAAACATCTCTTCAAAGTCTGAAAGATTGCCAACCCACGTGGTGGGATGCAGGCCAAGTCCATCTTTTATTCCAAAATAAAGAATGAACATACACATATATTCTATATATTAAAATAAAATAAATAAATCTAGATTTCCCATCATTATTTCTGAATACCTGCAGTTGATTGCTCCAAGTGGACTTTAAGATTTTAATATGCTTTACGTTAACTCAATCACATATCCTATAGGCCACCTCTACTAACGTCACCTCTCCGACTTCTGCAAAATCATGACAATAAATGCTCAGCACCCACCAACCCTCAGCTCAGGCTATTATATTCATTCTTCCATATCTCCAGAATAGCACAATGGGAGAGTCACACGTTGAGTAAAACCCCAAAATGGACAAGGCTCCAGGCCTAATACTCTGTCTCTTTGTCTGAGCAATAAGTGTGGCATGCAAACAAAGTCATAGCAAGTGGCTCATCCACCTTAGACTTCCATGGTGCCCACTATTCTACTCTACTTTCATACAATCTCCAAACTGAGCCTGCAAGCTGCACTGGCATGACCCAATGATGTCCCCATTAGAAATCACACCCTGAGAAATTCCATGCAGCCATCACATGGAGAGCATGTTGACAGAAAGTGACTGCAAAAAAGCTGAAGAACAACAGCAGCACTGAGATGTAATAAATGATTATAAAAGTAGAGTACAAGTATTTTAATATTAATTAGTTGCAATTGTTTGATAACTGTCAGGGAATCAATACCCTGCGCAGGCGCACTGGCGCCGCCAACCGGCGAATGCCTATGCGCTTGCGCGTACGAAGAGGCACCTTGAATAGCTAGAGGCTACCTTACAATAGCTCGAGGCTAACTTGCAGTAGTTCGAGGCTTCCTTGCAGTAGTTGGAGGCTACCTTACAATAGCTCAAGGCTAACTTGCAGTAGTTCGAGGCTACCTTGCAATAGTTCGAGGCTTCCTTGCAGTAGTTGGAGGCTACCTTGCAATAGTTCGAGGCTACCTTGGAAAAGTCAGAGGCTACCTTAGATTAGTTTGAGGCTACTAAATTGGCGCCAAAACAGCCTATTTAAACACAGCAGTCACTCCAGGTGGTTGCTGTGTTATCATCAGCTCTCCTGTTTCCTGTGCCTGTTTGTATTCTGCTGTTCCTGTTTACCTGACCCGGCTTGTCTTTGGATTCTGATTACCTGCTGCCCGCCTTGACCTTGGCTTGTCCTGACTATTCTCCTGCCTGATCCTGATCTGTTTATCCGCTACCGGCTATTGGTCCTGGACCTGATCCTGGCTCCACCAGGGAATCCGGGGCACCGCGACCTGGTGTTAGCAAGCAGCCAAATCCATCCCCACCATCTGGGGCCCTGGTGAAAACCGGCTAACACTTAGACTCCATGCCTCTGGTGAACCTGTGCCATGCCAGTTACCCGGTAAGCCACTCCTCTTACGTCAGGCTCTGCCACATTACCCCGTGACAATAACAGTACTTATTCGGGCAAAGTAAAGCAAGTAGCTGGTTGAGCAGTGCAAGGCCAGACCAAAGTGAGCAGGATAGGACCAATTGGCCAAACAAAAAGCTGGGATCAGAACCAGATCAACGTTTTTACCAGAAGATCTAAGTTGAAGGACATAATGGATTCAAGGCAGATTTGGTTTGACTATGGTTAAACAGAGCTGGGTCAGCAACCAGATCACTTGGAAGACTCCAGTCAGACTGGCAGCCATCAGCCAGTAAACTCAACAACAGGAATGCATATTGTGGAAATTGCTGTCTTCTCAAGTCTGACCCAATCAGGATATTAGATAATCTCCACTGATGAGGGTTCACCATCACCCCTCCTCCACACACCCAGCACAGCTATGGGCATAAACTGGGCACCAGTGCAGCTTCTGAAACAGCATCAACAGGTGAGAAGAGGAACCCAAATAAAGCAAAGTAGAACCCAAGGAAGGAAAAGAGGAACCCAAAGAAGGCAAAGAGGAACACAAAGAAGGCAAAGAGGAACCCAAATAAGGTAAAGAGAAACGTAAAGCAGGCGAAGAGGAACCCAAAGCACGCAAAGAGGAACCCAAGGAAGGAAAAGAGGAACCCAAAGAAGGCAAAGAGGAACCCATAGAAGGCAACGAGAAACCCAAGGAAGGCAAACGGGAACTCAAAGAAGGCAAAGAGGAACCCAAGGAAGGCAAAGAGGAACCCAAGGAAGGCAAAGAGGAACCCAAAGAAGGCAAAGAGAAACCCAAAGAAGGCAAAGAGAAACCAACAGAAGGCAAAGAGAAACCAACAGAAGGCAAAGATGAACCCAAGGAAGGCAAAGATGAACCCAAGGAAGGCAAACAGGAACCCAAAGAAGGCAATGGGGAACCAAAGGAAGGCAGCATAGAAAGTAGCAAAAAGCCCAACAGGATAATACAACAACAAGCATACCACAGGTAACTGCAAGTAGCCAACCATGACATGGGCGGGTGATCAAATTGACGATTACCTTTTAATGTTTGACTGGACAAACCAACAGCAGGTTCCTAAAATATGCTCTACACTCATTTTTAAAACTCAGCTGAAGTCACAAAAATAAATATTAATTTATATACAAATTGTATTAATAACCATCTTTTTCATAGATTCGCCTACACTGTCCTATTATAACAGTTGCTCAATGGGTCTAGAGATGACTGTGCAGTCCAATAGGCATCAGAGATAGAACACACTATTAGTATACTCCAATAGAGCTCGTCAGGCATGCCTCCTCCCCTTCTCTGCAACACAAGTCAGTATAAGGACTGATGAGAGGTGTGGCTGGTACTAAGCACTGCCAGTACAGGGCACTGCAGTGTGAGGGCAGGAGGCAGCATTTTCACTGAGAGAAGAGGGCATTTGAAAGCATTTCCAAGTCAAATACAAATAAAAATAATAACATATGGCAGAACGGGCCTATAAAAATAAAAGAAAATGTGTGAGGCTTTAATTCAATTTCAAAGCACAACTTCAGGAACTACAAAAAAAAAATACCCTTAGGCTTGCGCTGCACGAGGTAAATTGCTGGTTAACTGTAGAGGATGAGGAATAAAGTGAAATACTTACCCTAATCCTTGCTCCTCCACTCAGGGTTGTGGGTGGTTTCTCGCCACCCCAGGTACAATGTAGGAATAGACCGATTATCAGCAATATCGACCGATTATCGGAAATATTATCGATATATCAGTATCGGCCCCGGAACTGGCCAATATTGCCGATATTTTTGTGACGTCATTCTGCCTTCTTAGGCCGCCTCCTTCACCTTCGACAGCCTCGTCTGGAGTCGGGACTAGTCTCTCGGGAGTGTATCACAGCCATACACCCACCCACAGCAGCCCGGTGCCAGCCAGCCACAGGCACTGTACCAGCGAGCCAGCCACCCACAAGCCCTGTGCCAGCCAGCCACAGGCACTGTACCAGCCAGCCACAGGCACTGTACCAGCGAGCCAGCCACAGGCACTGTACCAGCGAGCCACAGGCACTGTACCAGCGAGCCAGACACCCACACGCCCTGTGCCAGCCAGCCACAGGCACTGTACCAGCCAGCCACAGGCACTGTACCAGCGAGCCACACACCCACACGCCCTGTGCCAGCCAGCCACAGGCACTGTACCAGCCAGCCACAGGCACTGTACCAGCCGCCCACAGGCCCTGTACCAGCCAGCCGCCCACAGGCCCTGTACCAGCCAGCCACCAACAGCCCCTGTGCCAGCCACCCACCTACCACAGGGTGCCAGCCAGCCACCCTCCACAGGGTGCCAGCCAGTCAGCCACCCACCCACCACAGGGTGCCAGCCATCCACCACAGGGTGCCAGCCATCCACCACAGGGTGCCAGCCAGCCAGCCACCCACCACAAGGAGCCAGCCAGCCACCCACCCCAAGGTGCCAGCCAGCCACCCACCACAGGGTGCCAGCCACCCAACCCAAGGTGTCAGCCAGCCACCCACCACAGGGTGCCAGCCACCCACCCCAAGGTGCCAGCCATTAAGCATTAAACAAAAATTAACATGTTCAGTACCAGATTTGTGTCAAAAATGTTCTTTATTTTTCAAAACTTTAAATGTACAAAATATCGGCCGATACTGATACGTTGTGACCAAAATATCGGTATCGGCCCTGAAAAAAACCATATCGGTCTATCCCTAGTACAATGCAGCGCTATTGGCCCTACATAATATTTCATGACATCATTGATTGCCTGCAGCCCAGTGCACATTATAGAGGTGGCTGAAGTTGATCGGTTGCACAGAGAAGAGCGAGTAATAAAGGTATTACACCTAATTCCTCCTCCTCTGGAGCTAACAGGCCTTTAACCCTTACAGTGCATGAGGGGCTCCCACTGCCACAATAGTTTTCTGTCATTTTCGGAGTTGAGCTTTAAGTGAATGCAGTCTAACATCTTGAAATAAACAAGGTATGATGTGCACAAAGAAAACATCACAATACAATCAGTCCCTCTGAACCTGGCAGTGAAGTGCCTAAGGCGTTGTTAAGTGCATAAAAATGGGTCAAGTAGAGTCTTATTTTTTTTTTTTTTAACAGGAATAGCGTTGATATTTTTATGAATTTCCAGCTTTGAACCCTATTGATTTGAAACCATAACGACTTCAAAGACGATATTGCGAAAACCGACAATAAAAGAGCTACTTGAAAATAAAAATTTGGTGGCTGACCAACACGTCAACTTTGCTGAAACACGACAGCTGACATCAGATCTGGTCACACGACTAAGTGCAGATGACACCCGGAGAAGAATCCCTTCTCCCCTCTGGCATCCTCCCAACAATGCCGTTCAGCACAGGACCAGATCACCCACTGCTGAAACTGAACCTTTCCTCTGTCTATGAAGGGCAAAAAATCTTAGCTACCCATAACTCAACTGCAGATGCTCACCTTTCCTTCACTTCAATTGGCTATTTGGATCAAGAAATGTCAGTCCAATATAGGCTCAAAACTAGGGATCGAACGATTTTTGGCAATGCCGATATATCAGGGGCCGATATGCACTTTCCCAGATATATCGGAATCAGCCCCGGAGGTTACCGGTATTGCCGATATATCGAGGGCCGATATGCACTTTCCCCGATATATCGGAATCAGCCCCGGAGGTTACCGATATTGCCGATATATCGAGGGCCGATATGCACTTTCCCAGATATATCGTAATCGGCCCCGGAGGTTACCGATATTGCTGATATATGGAGGGCCGATATGCACTTTCCCCGATATATCGGAATCGGCCCCGGAGGTTACCGATATTGCCGGTGTATCGAGAGCCGATATGCACTTTCCCCAATATATCGGAATTGGCCCCGGAGGTTACCGATATTGCCGATATATCGAGGGCTGATATGCATTTTCCCCGATATATCGGAATCGGCCCCGGAGGTTACCGATATTTCGGGAAAGTGCATGTCCCGGAGTGATGTCTGCAGCTAGAGGCATGACCCCAGTACATAACCGATGGTCAGCTGTCTTGTAATGACAACCGATGCAGCTGAGAAGCCGCTTGGCTGTCATTACAAGGAGCGGGAGAGGAAGTCCGCCCCCCCCCCCTACTCCCGCCGCCTTCCACGGCTCGCCCGGATCTCCTGTACCACCGTGAGACCCGGGCAAACCAGCCTGCACAGCCGCCCAAGAGAAGACCCGATCAAAGCTGCATTCAGATCTGATCGGGTCTCCATGTAAAAACCTGGAAGTGATGTCATGACATCCCTTCCGGGTACCCGGCACCAAATTCAAAAAAATTACAGCATTCAAAACAGCCAAACTTGGCGTTTTGAATGCTTTTAAGTACAGAGGAGGGGTTTGGGGTCTTTTAGAACTCCAGATCCCTCCAAAACAGTACCTGTCAAGAAAAAAAAATAATACATTTTTTTAAATGTACAAAAATATCGGCCAATATCAGCCGAAGACCAAAATATTGGTATCGGTATTGGCTTTAAAAAAAAACTATATCAGTCGATCACTACTCAAAACCAACTTGGCAAAGCTGACATTGAGACTCCCCACCTCAATGCATCACAAGCTTACCCATACCCATGTTTTACCGTCACACCTATTATATGGCTAAACATGACTTGTCTCAGATTTATAAAATGCTAACTGATCTGGCTGGTTTGAGGAAAAGTACCTTTATAGAAAAGTGGGAATGAGAAACTGGAATTAGTTTATAGGATCACAAGGAGAAAACTGTGCTGAGAGCCGCCCACTGCACCGCTAACAATATAAATACCATTGAGATGAACTATAAGTGTCTCGCGAGACGGTACATTAGACCGGTTATAGTTAATATCAACCAGAGAAGTCATATTTGGTGAGATTGCCCCAAAATACAGGAGTATTGGTTAAAGCAGTGATGGCGAAACTTGGCACCCCAGATGTTTTGGAACAACATTTCCCATGATGCTCAACTACACTGAACATCTGGGGTGCCAAGGTTCGCCATCACTGGGTTAAAGATACAACTTGTTAACTGGATCACGGGCGAAGACCTCTTGGACGAACCTTGGACGTGTATCTTTCGTAAAACAAATAGACCTTTGAAGCATTATAGGGATTCAATAATCCCAAATTTGCTTAACGCTGCAAAGAGGAAATAGAACCCCCCCACTGTTAGAGAATGGTGAGGGAGGGTCGAAGAGCGAGTTGATAATTTAAAACAAAAAATGGAGAAAGTGGTTGGATTTAAAAAAAACTAGAGAGTACATACAAATCTGGGGAGATTAGGGAAATTTTGTGTGAATAGGTATTATTAGGGGTACAGACCGAGGTAAACATAATGTGATTCGTTGGGAATTGGGAGGGTGGTATATGGGAGGGGGGGGGGGGAATGTTTATGTAATAAGTTTATCTGAAGGAACTATGTTTCTTGTTGGTGGGTTTGTAAAATTTGATTGAAACTTATAAAAATTATAATTAAAAAAATAAAATATGGCTTAGCCTCCAGTAAGGGGAAAAAGTATTTGAACCCCTGCTGATTTTGTACGTTTGCTCACTGAAAATGATAGGGGAGATTTACTAAGACATAATCTGGTGCTGCTGTGCATAGTAGTCAATCCGTTTCTAGTTTTTATTGCCAAAGCTTAATTGAATAAACTGAAGTTAGAAGCCGATTGGTTACTATGCACAGCTGCACCAGATTCTGTGTGCTCCAGTCTTAGTAAATCTCCCCCAGTTTGGTGAAGACCCTTTTCTGTTCCAGCATGACTGTGCATCCCCCCTGTGTACAAAGCCAGCTCCATAAAGACATGGTGTGACCAGTTTTGTGTGGAGAAACTCGAGTGTCCTGTACAGAGCCCTTACCTCATTCCTACTGAACAGCTTTGGGTTTGTCACAGGGTAACGTGGCAGACGGCCTGAAGGAGCGGAGCTCCACAACGCGTCGCCGTTCGATTCCCTGCTGTCTCCGGAAGTGACGTCACAGCCATCCGACCGGCGGTCCCACGCTGCTTCACCACCACAGAGGATCTGCACGTCTCCCGCCTCCGACATGAGGCCATCGGCTGTCCTCCCTCATCACAGAGCTACCGCCTGACTGGATCTTCCACCTCGGATGTGACCCCAGAGACCTTCCCCTTACTGGTTTTACCAATGCCTGCTTTTATGGACCTCTTGTGAGTAACGATTTTATTGTGTGTCATTAAAATTACTGCTGTGCTACACTTAGATCGGCGCTTGGCTCTCTCTCTCTCCTGGTAACGTGGCAGAGCCTGACGTAAGAGGAGTGGCTTACCGGGTAACTGGCGTGGCACAGGTTCACCAGAGGCGCGGAGTCTAAGTGTTAGCCGGGTTTCACCAGGGCCCCAGATGGTGGGGATGGACTTGGCTGCTTGCTAACACCAGGTCGCGGTCCCCCGGATTCCCTGGGAGAGCCAAGAACAGGTCCAGGACCAATAGCCGGTATCAGGTAAACAGATCAGGATGAGACAGGAGGATAGTCAGGACAAGCCAAGGTCAGGGCGGGCAGCAGGTAATCAGAATCCAAAGACAAGCCGGGTCAGGTAAACAGGAACAGCAGATATAACAGGCACAGGATACAGGAGAGCTGAAGACAACACAGCAATCACCTAGAGTGACAGCTGTGTTTATATAGGCCGTTTTGGCGCCAATTTGGTAGCCTCGAACTCCACTGAGGAAGCCTCGAACTCTATCGAGGTAGCCTCGAACTTTCACCAAGGTAACCTCGAACTCCGCCGAGGTAGCCTCGAACTCTACCAAGGTAGCCTCAAACTCTACCAAGGTAGCCTCAGCGCATGCGCATAGGCGTTCGCCGGTTAGCGACGCCAGTGCGCCTGCGCAGGGTATTAAGTCCCTGACAGGGATGGATTTGAAAAGCTGATGATGAGCCAGGTCATCCCATCCAACATCAGTACCTGACCTCACAAATGGGCGCAAATTTCTACAGCCACCCTCCAAAATCTTGTGTCTTCCCGTGAGAGTGAAGGAAGTTATAGCCACAAAATTAAGGGGGAGGGTCAACTCAATATTAGTGGCCATGGTTTTGGAATAGGATGTCTAACAAACTCTGAACCCTGACCTCTTATTGAACACCATTGGGATGAACTGGAACCCTGAATGTGATTAAGGGCTTTTTTGTTGGCACCCAACGTTGGGCACAACATATGAGTCATGTCTTCTCAGCCAACATCAGTACCTGACCTCCTTAATATGTACAAATTCCCACAGACAATCTACAAAATCTTGTGGGAAGCCTTCCCACAAATGGAGTCAGCTCCATTAAGACATGAGTTAACAAGTTTGGTGTGGAGAAACCCCAGTATTCTGTACAGAGCCCTGACCTCCACCCTTACTGAACACCATTGGGATGAATAGCAACCCCGAACGTGAACAGTGGCTTTTTTATTGGCACCCAACGTTGGGCCCAACATGTGAGCCAAGACTTCTCATCCAACACCAGTACCTGGAGGGTACTGTTAATCCTACACCAAACATACAACTTTACTGTACACCTTTGAAATTAACTCGCTGATTGTGAGCCAAGACTTTTTTTTTTTTTTTTGGTGCCCAACATGAGGTTTATCGTTCAAGCCAAGTCTTCCCACCCAATATCAGTACCTGACTTTACAAATGGACACAAATACCCACAGACGCCCTATAAAATCTCATGGAAAGCCTTCTCGGAAGAGTGGAGGATGTTATAGCCATAAAGGGGGCAACTCCATATTAAAGGCCATGAGGAAAGTGGGGGAATTCCATATTAATGGCCATGGAGGGAGGGGTGCAACGCCATATTATTGACCATAGTTTTGGTATGGGATTTCCAACAAGCTCATATAGGTGTGATGGTGTCTACAAATGTTTGGCCATATAGTGCAGTTGCACTGTATTCAGTTGGTGAATTTTGGTGAATATCTGATGACCGTCAGCTGCTCTAACTGTCTGCAAGAGCCAGATTTTTCCACAGCTATAATCCTTTAGTAATAGAAGACCTAGCTCTCTGCTGTTTTTTTTTTTATCTCAAAAAGTACAACCCAACATGGTCACAACATGCCAAATATCCATAGGCAATCAAGCAGCCAACACAGAACAAGACACTGTATATGATAATGAACCTCGTGCTGTTTATAAAGACATCAGGATTTATTATGTAGTTCAGTGATCACATTAATGTACGAGGATGCAGAAACACTGCATCTGCAAAGGTCACAGAATTCTGAGAAGAACACAACAAATTAAAGCTGAGCTCCAGACCTCTTTAACAAAAGCAACGCTTACAGACATCAGCCATGAAGTGAAAAATGTGTGGAAATAAAGTATTTCCAGCTGACCTGCAGTCTGAGAACAAAACCTTATGTAATTTTATGGCATATGAGAATAAGCTCCCTGTGCTATTAATCTTATAGAGGTGAACATGTTCCTCTAAACTGCTCTCAGTGGTTGATGAGCAGCTGCTGCAGAGTAATGAGGGGGCTCGTCCGGGATATGACAATTCAGGCAGGATCCTGGGCGCTTACATCTCCCTACAGTCCGTACTCATGCCATTTATCGATGGGCCAACCCAATTTATACATTGTAGGTCAGTGAACTATGAGATGCACACTGATTTAATCTATAGCACAATGATACATACTATCCACAGCATTATATTCACATCTTTATACATGTTTACATCGAAACACACCCCATTCCAAACCTAAAGAGTTAAACTGTATATGCATGGTGGAGGGAATACCCAATTTTTTACAAAATGTATTTATAGAAGTATATGTGCACTATAAAGATGACAACTCATCCACAGTTAGAGCCTATGTATATGGACTTTTCTCTATACCAGAACTTCTTTTCCATCCATACGGGTCAATAGGAAAACAAAAGCAGCTTAGAAGGCCAGAAGCATTTCCCAAACTGATCAAAAAGCCAAATACACCTGAAAGACGGGCCGAATGTGTCCATCAGCACAAACCCTTCCTGCTACATTATACCTTAGATGTACACCAGGGGTTGTAAAGCCGACGATCTTGATCAACCTGTCAACCGCGGGGAGCCAATAGGTGGATCGTGACCATGGCTCTGCCTCACCCCAGCCTCTGCCGCCCTCATGCAGAGCAGAAAGTGGGAGGCAGCAGAGTGCTGGATGGAGGGCAGGAGCTGCCTCAGTGATTGGTTGCTAGATTGTCCTAGCAACCAATCACCAGCGTGTTATTATGAACTCCGGAAGCTTCCGCCCTCCACCCAGCATAGTGCTGTCTCCTGATTTCTGCTCTACTGTACACACACAGGCAGGTAGGAAGTGCTACCTACACAGAGATTTGTGTATATGGGAGGGGGGGAAGATAATGTGAAGGGGACAGAGGAGACCCTGATAGAGGGGGGACGGAGGACACTACAGTGAGGGGGGGATTGTAAAGAGAAAGAAACAGAGGGGGGTTCAGGACTGTACTGGGGGGCAGAGGACATTACAGTGGGAGGGTGATGTAAAGGGTAAAGAGCACACTGCTATGGGGGGGGGGGGGGCGAGGGGCAGAGGACACTACTGTGGGGGGTGATGTGAAGGGGACAGAGGACACTGCTATGGGGGGGGGCAGAGGATAATACTGTGGGGGAGGATGTGAAGGGGACAGAGAACACTGCTATGGGGGGGCAGAGGATACTACTGTGGGGGGTGATGTGAAGGGGACAGAGGACACTGCTATGGGGGGCAGAGGATAATACTGTGGGGGAGGATGTGAAGGGGACAGAGAACACTGCTATGGGGGGGGCAGAGGATACTACTGTGGAACAGTGATGTGAAGGGGACAAAAGCAACAGCTATAGGGGGCAGAGAATACTACTGTGGAGGGTGATGTTAAGGGGGGTAGAGGACACTGCTATGGGGGGCAGAAGACACTACAGTGGGAGGGTGATGTGAAGGAGACAGAGGACACTGCTATGGGGGGCAGAAGACACTACAGTGGGAGGGTGATGTGAAGGAGACAGAGGACACTGCTATGGGGGGCAGAGGATATTACTGCAGGGGATGATGTAAAGGGGGGAAGAGGACACTGCTATAGGGGCAGAGGATACCACAGTGGGAGCGTGAAGTGAAGGGGACAGAGGAAACTGCTATGAGGGGCAGCGGACACTAATGTGGGGGGTGATGTGAAGGGGGGCAGAGGACACTACTGTGACACACTATGTGTTCTTCATACCGTCTTTTTATTGGAAGCTTGATAGTTTTATTTTTACTTAAAGCCTATTAACCCCCCCCCCCCCCCCATTGATCTTTGCTTTCCTCCATGTTGTCCAGGTAGATCTCAACCTCTGAAAGGTTGCCTCCCCTATACACTATATGGCCAGACGTATGTGACCTCCTTCCAAATGACTGTCATGGTCTATATTGATATATGGACACCTGACCATCACACCTATTATATGGCCAAAAGTACATGGAACCCGACCCCCCCCCCATCCAAATGGTGGAGTTCAAACTCTGTGCAACCAGACCACTCCTGCCTATAAAATGCTCCACTGGACAATATAAGATGGTTATATTGTGCATGTCCTCTGATGTCTACACTTCGTATCTCTGGTAGGGATCGACCGATTATCGGCAAAGCCAATATATCGAGGGCCGATATTCACTTTGTCCGATATATCGGAATCGGCCTTTTGATTTACCGATATTGCCGATATTTCGGGAAAGTGCATGTACTGGGTTGATGCCTGCAGCTAGAGGAATCACCCCGGTACCGGTGTCCATAGCCGACGGTCGGCTGTCTTGTAATGACAACCAATGTGGCTGAGAAGTCAACCAATGTCGACTGTCATTCCAAGGAGCGAGAGGGGACGTTCCCCTCCCGCCGCCTTTCGCGGCTCGCCCGGGTCTCCTGTCCCACAGGGTGGCCCGGGCATCCAACCTTTACGGCCGGCGTCTGACTGAGTCTCCATTTCTTTGAATTTGGCTCTGCAGAGTACCCAGAAGTGATGTCATGATATGACATCACTTCCGGGGTACTGGCGGCGCCGAATTCAAAAACTTACAGCATTTAAAACAGCCAAACTTGGCGTATTGAATGCTTTAAGTGCAGAGGAGGGGTTTGGGGTCTTTTAGACCCCCAGATCCTTCCATCAAAGTACCTGTAGACATTAAAAAAAAAAAAAATTTAATGTCCGAAAATATTGGCAGATATCGGCCAATACCGATATCCGATGACCAAAATATCGGTATCAGGGGGTAAAAAAACGATCACTAATCTCTGGTGTTCAGACTGTATAACCCGCACATTGTGTTTTCAGAATAGACTTACAGATATCATTTATAGAAAATGCCACAGGCACTGAATAATAGGGGTGTATACCAGGAATAATAAATGTATATACAGGTGAAAGCTGCCTATTACTCATTTGCTACAAATTTAGTCTAATGTATCGCCTTCCTATAGGGTACGAATTAATATGCCATTATTATTTACAGGAAATGTCACAGGCACTTCATATGAGGGGGGTATAATACAAATAAATAACTTTTTATACAATCGGCTCTTACATTAACTACAAATTTATTTTGATTTCCGACCTTCCTGCAGGGAGGGAATTGTTATATTATTATTAAACCTTCATTTTTAGAATTTTTACTGATGTTGGTAACAGTGGAGGTCCTCCAAAGAGATTTTGTTAAGCCTCCACTGAAAAATAATGCTCTGTGCTTTAGAATGGAGACCTAACCGGTCCCATCATAAAACATTTACATTAAATGGTCCGGTGTTTGTGGACAGCTGACCATCACATCTATGGGAGCTTGTGGGACCTCCCATTCTAAACTCATGGCCATTATTATGGAGCTGTTCTCCTCCATGGCCATTAATATGGAGTTGTCCCCCACCATGGCCATTATTATGGAGCTGTTCTCCTCCATGGCCATTAATATGGAGTTGTCCCCCCACCATGACAATTATTATGGAGTTGTCTCCCACCATGACCATTATTATGGAGTTGTCTCCCACCATGACCATTATTATGGAGTTGTCTCCCACCATGACCATTATTATGGAGTTGTCTCCCACCATGGCCATTATTATGTGGAGCTGTTCTCCTCCATGGCCATTAATATGGAGTTGTCCCATCACCATGACCATTATTATGGAGTTGTCTCCCACCATGACCATTATTATGGAGTTGTTTCCCACCATGACAATTAATATAGAGTTGTCCCCCCACCATGACTATTAATATGGAGTTGTCCCATTACCATTAACCACTTCCCGCCCGTCATATAGCAAAATGACGGCCGCAAAGCGGTTGCTCTATCCTGACTGGGCATCATATGACGTCCAGCAGGATAGGCCGCTAGAGCGACGATCGATCGGTGGTGCGTTGTGTGTCACTCTGACACACCGCATTTCTCCGATCCCGGTAAAGAGCCTATGATGTAGGCTCTTTACCATGTGACCAGCTGTGTCCTATCACAGCTGGTCACATAGTAAATAGGAAGAGCCGTTGATCGTTTTCTTCAGTTCGCGCCTGACAGGCGTGAGTAGAGGAGAGCCAATCGGTGGCTCTCCTGACGGGGAGGGGAGGTGTCTGTGCTGGTAATCAGAGTATTGATTGCCAAAGCGCAGACCCTTAGGGGATGCCATTAGAGCCACCAGTAATTGCTTACCTATGGCCACCAGGGATGCCAATCAGTGCTCAGGGAGCCTGTCAGTGCTGCCCATCATTGCCATCTATCAGTGCCGCCCACTAGTACCCATCATTGCCATCTATCAGTGCCGCCTATCAGTGCCCATCAATGCTGCATATCAGTGCCGCCTATCAGTGCCCATCAATGCTGCATATCAGTGCCGCCTATCAGTGCCCATCAGTGCTGCATATTAGTGCCTCATCATCAGTGCCACCCCATCAGTGCCTCCTCATCAGTGCCTGTCAGTGCGGCCTCATCAGTGCTCGTCAGTGCAGGAAAAAACGTATCTATTTACAAAACTTTATAATAAACAAAAAACTTTTTTTTTCAAACTTTCTAGTCATTTTTTATTTGTTTAGCAAAAAGAAAAAACCTTGCGGTGATCAAATACCACCAAAAGAAAACTCTATTTGTGGGAAAAAAATGACATAAATTTGGTTTAGGTACAGTGTTGCATGACCGCGCAATTGTCATTCAAAATGCAACAGCGCTAAAAGCTGAAAATTGGCCTCGGTAGGAAGGGGTGAAAGTGCCCGGTATTGAAGTGGTTAATATGGAGTTGCCCCCATTATGGCCATTAATATGGAGTTGTCCCCCACTTTGGACATTAAAGTAGAGTTGTCCCCCCACCATGACCATTATTATGAAGTTGCCCCTCACCATGGCCTTTAATATGGAGTTTCCCCCCCCCCCCCATTATGGCCATTAATATGGAGCTGTCCTCCACCATGGCCTTTAATATGGAGTTGTCCTCCACTATGGCCTTTAATATGGAGTTGTCCTCCACCATGGCCTTTAATATGAAGTTGTCCTCCACTATGGCCTTTAATATGGAGTTGTCCTCCACTATGGCCTTTAATATGGAGTTGTCCTCCACCATGGCCTTTATTATGGAGTTGTCCTCCACCATGGCCTTTAATATGGAGTTGTCCTCCACCATGGCCTTTAATATGGAGTCGTCCTCCACCATGGCCTTTAATATGGAATTGTCCTCCACCATGGCCTTTAATATGAAGTCGTCCTCCACCATGGCCTTTAATATGGAGTCGTCCTCCACCATGGCCTTTAATATGGAGCCGTCCTCCACTATGGCCTTTAATATGAAGTTGTCCTCCACTATGGCCTTTAATATGGAGTTGTCCTCCCTCCACTATGGCCTTTAATATGGAGTTGTCCTCCACCATGGCCTTTAATATGGAGTTGTCCTCCATCATGGCCTTTAATGTGGAGCTGTCCCCTACCATAGCCATTAATATGAAGTTGTCCCCCACCATGGCCATTATTGTTGAGTTGTCCCCTACCATGGCCTTTAAAATTAAGGCCATGGTAGGGGACACAAATACCGAGTCCCCTCCATCCCCACCCCTATAGTGGCCATAACACCCTCTACTCTTCTGGAAAGGCTTTCCACAAGATTCTAGAGAGTGTTATAAAGGAATTTGGGCCTATTTGTGAGGTCAGGTACTGATGCCGGATTAAAAGACCTGGCTCATGTGTTGGGCCCCACATTGGGCACCAAAAAAAAAAGACCTAGCTCAAAGTTGGTGATCCAATCCATCCCAAAGGTGTTCAGTACAGATGAGGTCAGGGCTCTGTGCAGGACACTCGAATTCCTCCACACCAAACTGGTCACACCATGTCTTTATGGAGTTGCCTTCCATCTCCCTATGGCTATTAATATGGAGTTGCCCCCTTAGTGACTATGACACCCTCAACTCTTCTAGGAAGGTTTTCCGCAAGGTTTTGGAGGGTGCCTGTGGGAATTTGTATCTATTTGAGAGGTCAGGTACTGATGTTACAAGAGAAGATTTCATTCCAAAGGTCTTCCAAAAATAGGGATGAGGTCAGGGCTCTGTGCGGGACACTGGAGTTCCTCCACACCATACTGGTCACACCATGTCTGTATGGAGTTGGCTTTGTACAGGGGGGGGCACAGTCATGCTGGAACAGAGAAGGGTCTTCACCAAACTGTTACCACAAGGCTGGAAGAGCACAATTGTCTACAATGTCTTTGTATGATGGCGGATTACCAGGACCCTTCACTGGAGACATCTGAACTTAATCTTTTGCGGGGGGGGGGGGCATTTCTGCCAAATAGGTAGGTGTAATAGTAACATCCGTTGGGTTCAATGTTGGAGATGGAAGCTCATCCTACACTTGATGCCTGGCATGCTTTACATTAAGCCTGATACATTTGTTACAAAACATTTTCCTTCATTTGTTTGTAATTGCGAGCAAAGTCTTGCAGTCCTCCATCTCATAGGAGACAGATGGAAAGCTGACAGACAGAACGCATGGCACACTCACACATTTCCATGTGAAAGACTAATGCGGGTAAAATGTAGAAATCACAGTATCAGAAAGCTACCTGATGGGTTTAGGTTAATGGTTCAAACTTATAGCACAGCAGTTGCTTTCCGTACAATGCAACCCACCTGCTGGTAATGGGAAAAGCCGCACAAACAATGATGCTGGCCTGTGTGATTACTGAACACCTGAAGCTTTGGTGGGAACTGAATATTAACTGCTGCCAGGATCCTGGACAGCAAACCGCGGCCTGTCTGGATGGAAAGACGGCACTGGTTTGTGCATTGAATGCAGTAAATCGGGGAAAACATTTTGTCTACATTGGACACTAAAAGATGGCAAAGAACTCAAGTCACTGATGTACAATAATTTCTACTTTCCACGTATGGCTCAGGCCAGGTTTTCTTTAAGTGGAACTGCCATCACTGGCCCCCAGGAACACCTTTAATAATTTAAAGGTAAGCGTGGCACATTATAACAAACTTATATGTATTTCCCCCCTCCAGTCATGGAAGGTCCACACTCTCCATCACCACCACTAGCATAGTCTGAAGGACCAATGGCCAAAGGCTACCATATTCTGAAGGACCAATGGCCAAAGGCTACCATATTCTGAAGGATCAATGGCCAAAGGCTACCATATTCTGAAGGACCAATGGCCAATGGCTACCATATTCTGAAGGACCAATAGCCAAAGGCTACCATATTTTGAAGGTCCAATGGCCAAAGGCTACCATATTCTGAAGGACCAATGGCCAAAGGCTACCATATTCTGAAGGACCAATGGCCAAAGGCTACCATATTCTGAAGGACCAATGGCCAAAGGCTACCATATTCTGAAGGATCAATGGCCAAAGGCTACCATATTCTGAAGGATCAATGGCCAAAGGCTACCATATTCTGAAGGACCAATGGCCAAAGGCTACCATATTCTGAAGGACCAATGGCCAAAGGCTACCATATTCTGAAGGGCCAATCGCCAAAGGCTACCATATTCTGAAGGACCAATGGCCAAAGGCTACCATATTCTGAAGGACCAATGGCCAAAGGCTACCATATTCTGAAGGGCCAATGGCCAAAGGCAGAAGGTCCCGGAAAAAGTGGTTTCTCCAGACCAGCGTCTTCTTCCTTTAGCTGATAATCATGTAACTCCTGCACATCTGTGCTGAACTTACGCTGTCCTGGAAATAATCGAATGATGCCAGGAGTTCTCCGCGCTGAGCATGCATGGGCAGTGTCCAATGAAAAATAAATGCTGGCAGACAAGAGAGGAAGTCTTCTGGCCAGAGATATATAAAGTATTCTTTACCAAAAAACAATTTTTCTTTGGGGGGGGGAGGGGCTTTAGCTTTAAAGCCCCTTTTTGGGGGGTGGGGATAGAAATGGAGCTTAAGCTTCCATTTCTGTCCATCCAGTCCTGGGATTTGCACAGCTCAGCGATGCAGCACTTTTTTTTCTCCTGAACTTCTCCCTGGAGAGATGCTCCTCTGAGTTCTTTTCAGCTTTTCACAGCTTTATGAAGTGGTAACCAAGGTATTTTGAGTGCAAAAAGACGGCTATAATTATTGCCACTGTGGCATTTCTATGGTAGCTCTTGGAATATGCAATAAAGATATATTCCTACATTTCAAAGTTTTGTTGGTAAGTTCACCACCTTCCGAAGACCATTCTGAACAGTGGAAGTAATAACAAGGCACTGCAGGACTTAAAATGTACCTTAATCTACCTTCATTTTATAAGTCATTAAATCTGGCCTTACCATGAACTGTTTTCTGGTTTTCTATATTAAGGCGACAATGCTGCCCAAGCGTGTCCTTAGCAAGGAGCAACCTTATGTTAATACACATTTCATGTGGGAACAAAGGGTGCCAGTATGAAGTGTTCCAGCATGTTGGTGGTGCTGTGAGCTCAGCAAATAAATGGATCTACTCCGGCACTACCACCCTCACCCTAGGGCCTCAGGGACGAGCCTAACCCATTTCCATTCTGCCATGGGGATGAATCAGGAAAGAGAACTATCTCAAGGCAGCATTAACATGAGAAATACCCAGGCAAAAAAACAGGGCCAGCCGCGTGGGACTTCAATTTACTGGGATGAAATCTTATGGGAGCTCGGGGGTAGAGCATACTCCCATGTCTATATTTCCATGGAGAGAAGTCACGGAGGGTAACTTTAGGGTAGGTATTTGATAACAATTTTCAAATTTGCTGACTATCTCATGGCAGCATACATATGAAATATAACTAGAATAAAATGGGGCAAGCTGGGTTAAACTTCAATGTATTGGGATGCGGGGCTTTAAGATCTCAGAGGTGGAGCCTAACCCATTTCTTTTCTGCCGTTGGGATAAGTCAGGAAAGGTAAATTCAAGGTAAGTATTGGATAATATTTTTCCATTTTTATGATTATCTCATGGCAGCATACATATGGAAAAAAAATTAGCACAAAAATGGGGCAAGCTAGGTTGCAATTCAATGTATTGGGATGACTATAAGACCTTGGGGGTGGAGCTTAACTCATTTCTATACAGCCATTGGGATAAGTTAGGAAAGGTAAAATGCTATTTGATCACAATTTTCCATTTTCCTATCTCATGGCTGCATATACATGAGAACAAACTAGCCAAAGAGCAAGGTGGGTGAGGCTTCAATTTATTGGGATGAGGTACTATAAGACCCTAGGGGGTGGAGCCTAACTCAGTTATATTATTCCATAGGTAAAAGTCAGAAAAGGTAAAATAATGGTAAGTATTTGATCACACTATTCCATTTTCCTATCTCATGGCAGCATATACATGAGAAATAACTAGCCAAAAGGGAAAGATGGGTGAGACTTCAATTTATTGGGACGAGGTACTATAAGACCTCGGGGGTGGAGCCTAACCTCTTTCTATTCTGCCGAAGGGATAAGTTAGGAAAGGTACATAACTATCTTAAGGCAGCATTTACAGGAGAAATACCCAGCTGAAAAAGAGGGCCAGTTGGATGGGACTTTAATTTATATATGACGTCTTATAGGAGCTTGGGGGCGGATCATACTTCAATGTCTATTTTTCCATTGAGATAATCACGAAGGGTAAAATTAATATTTGATAACAATTTTCCATTTTGCTGACTATCTCATGGCAGCATATACATGAGAAATAACTAGCCAAAAGGGAAAGATGGGCGAGACTTCAATTTATTGGGACGAGGTACTATAAGACCTCGGGGGTGGAGCCTAACCTCTTTCTATTCTGCCGAAGGGATAAGTTAGGAAAGGTACATAACTATCTTAAGGCAGCATTTACAGGAGAAATACCCAGCTGAAAAAGAGGGCCAGTTGGATGGGACTTTAATTTATATATGACGTCTTATAGGAGCTTGGGGGGCGGAGCATACTTCAATGTCTATTTTTCCATGCAGATAATCACGAAGGGTAAAATTAGTATTTGATAACAATTTTCCATTTTGTTGACTATATCATGGCAGAATATACATGAGAGAAATCTAGCCAAAAGGGCACGATGGGTGAGACTTTAATTTATAGGGATGCGGCGCTACAAGACCTTGGGGGGTGGAGCCTAACCCATTTCTATTCTGCCATTAGGATAAGTCTGGAAAGGTAAAATTACGGTAAGAATTTGATAACAATTTTCCATTTTCCTATTTCACGACAGCATACACATGAGAAATGCCTGGCTAAAAAATTGAACTAGCTGGGTTGGACTTCAATTTATTGGGAAGAGGTCCTATAGGAGTGTGGGGGCGGAGCCAAACCTATGAGTAGGCTGCCAAGAGAAAGTCCGAAAGAAATGTGTGACCTGACAATAACGTTAACCTTTCTATCCACACAAATGTCCCCTCGTCTTTCTTGTGCTGTCCCAATGGCCTTGCAGGAGGTCTAACACCCTGCCTTCTGTTATTATACCGGCTACAACTTCATATTCCGACAAACTGGTCAGCAATAGACAAACGCGAGAAAAAAGGAACAAGTGAAAAAAATGAATAAAAGCCAAGGCCCGTGAAAAGCTGCCAACCCTCCAAGAACTCCAGCTTCCACAGCCTTGAAGATATCACCAGCCAATCACCCCTCATAATCCCAGATATAGGAGATGTCACTGACTCCTCCTCATAAATTCTCATACAGAAAGTCGTACATTGTTCCACATTAATTCTATTGTTGTTTTATTAAATTCATTACGCCGCGCCAAATTAATTTACAACGCCTTTTTCTGATCATAGATGCTTTTGTTTCCCTATAATGGGAGTGCTGATCTGTGTAATAAACACACAACATGATGAAAAAGAGAGTGTGTACACTGCCGGTACATGGAAGAATCCGTATGATATCATCCGCCACCGTCATGCCTGTCATTAACAAATATGATTATTTGGCAACTCCATAAAGAGACAGCTTACTGTGGAGGAACTATAGTGTCCTGCACAGAGCCCTGACCTCATCCCTACTGAACACCTGTAGGATGAATTGGAACACCAATGGGGAGTCAGGTCTTCTCTTCTAACATTAGTACCAGACCTCACAAATGTTAGACTGTGATCCCAGCGGCCAACAGATCCAACAGTCCTGAAGAAGGAGGAGCCCCTATTCCCTGAAACGCGTTGGCCATGGTTTAGGTCAAACACTGATAAAGTGTTCATTGTTCTCCAACCAGCTGGCCCCGTGTACAAAGCCAGCTCCATAAAGACATGACTGTGCCCCCCCCCCCATGTACAAAGCCAGTTCCATAAAGTCATGACTGTGCCCCCCCCCCCGTGTACAAAGCCAGCTCCATAAAGACATGACTGTGCCCCCCCCCCGTGTACAAAGCCAGCTCCATAAAGACATGACTGTGCCCCCCCCCATGTACAAAGCCAGTTCCATAAAGTCATGACTGTGCCCCCCCCGTGTACAAAGCCAGCTCCATAAAGACATGACTGTGCCCCCCCCCCATGTACAAAGCCAGTTCCATAAAGTCATGACTGTGCCCCCCCCCCGTGTACAAAGCCAGCTCTATAGAGACATGACTGTGCCCCCCCTGATTAGAAAGAAAGCTCCATAAAGACATGACTGTGCCCCCCCTGTATACAGAGCCAACTCCATAAATACATGACTGTGCCCCCCCCCCCGTGTACAAAGCCAGCTCCATAAAGTCATGACTGTGCCCCCCTGTGTACAAAGCCAGCTCCATAAAGACATGACTGTGCCCCCCCCTGTGTACAAAGCCAGCTCCATAAAGACATGTCTGTGCCCCCCCCTGTGTACAAAGCCAGCTCCATAAAGACATGACTGTGCTCCCCCCCTGTGTACAAAGCCAGCTCCATAAAGTCATGACTGTGCCCCCCTGTGTACAAAGCCAGCTCCATACAGACATGACTGTGCCCCCCCCCCCGTATGCAAAGCCAGCTCCATAAAGACATGACTGTGCCCCCCTGTGTACAAAGCCAGCTCCATAAAGACATGACTGTGCCCCCCCCCCTGTGTACAAAGCCAGCTCCATAAAGTCATGACTGTGCCCCCCTGTGTACAGAGCCAGCTCCATAAAGACATGACTGTGCCCCCCCCCCCCTGTGTACAAAGCCAGCTCCATAAAGTCATGACTGTGCCCCCCTGTGTACAAAGCCAGCTCCATACAGACATGACTGTGCCCCCCCCCTGTATGCAAAGCCAGCTCCATAAAGACATGACTGTGCCCCCCCCCCCCTGTGTACAAAGCCAGCTCCATAAAGACATGACTGTGCCCCCCTGTGTACAGAGCCAGCTCCATAAAGACATGACTGTGCCCCCCCCCTGTATACAGAGCCAGCTCCATAAAGACATGACTGTACCCCCCCTGTATACAGAGCCAGCTCCATAAAGACATGACTGTGCCCCCCCTGTATACAGAGCCAGCTCCATACAGACATGACTGTGCCCCCCCTGTATACAGAGCCAGCTCCATACAGACATGACTGTGCCCCCCCTGTATACAGAGCCAGCTCCATAAAGACATGACTGTGCCCCCCCTGTATACAGAGCCAGCTCCATACAGACATGACTGTGCCCCCCCTGTATACAGAGCCAACTCCATAAAGACATGACTGTGCCCCCCTGTATACAGAGCCAGCTCCATAAAGACATGACTGTGCCCCCCTGTATACAGAGCCAGCTCCATAAAGACATGACTGTGCCCCCCTGTGTACAAAGCCAGCTCCATACAGACATGACTGTGCCCCCCCCCCCCGTGTACAAAGCCAGCTCCATAAACACATAGGGTGTCCAGTTTAGTGTGGAGGAACTCCTGTGTCCAGTACAGAGCCCTGACCTCATCCCTACTGAACACCTTTGGGCGTTTGGGATAAATTGGAACACCAGTGGTGAGCCAGGTCTTCTCATCCAACATTAGTACCTGACCTCACAAATGTTAGACTGCGATCCCCGTGACCAACAGATCCAACACTACCAAACTCCTGAAGAAGGAGGAGCCCCAATTCCCTTTGACGCCTTGGCCATAATTTCGGTCAAACACTAATAAGGTGTTAATTGTTATCCAACCAGCTGGCTGGAGTGTCTAAGACTTTCTATTTGACTTTACTCCCCCTGTGTACAAAACCAGTTCCATAAAGACATGACTGTGCCCCCCCCCCCCCCACATACAAAGCCAGTTCCATAAAGACATGACTGTGCCCCCCCCCCCCCACATACAAAGCCAGTTCCATAAAGACATGACTGTGCCCCCCCCCCACATACAAAGCCAGTTCCATAAAGACATGACTGTGCCCCCCCCACATACAAAACCAGTTCCATAAAGACATGACTGTGCCCCCCCCCAATACAAAGCCAGCTCCATAAAGACATGACTGTGCCCCCCCCACATACAAAACCAGTTCCATAAAGACATGACTGTGCCCCCCCCCCAATACAAAGCCAGTTCCATAAAGACATGACTGTGCCCCCCCCCCCCCCACATACAAAGCCAGTTCCATAAAGACATGGTGTGCCCAGTTTGGTACGGAGGAACTTGAGATCTCATCCTTATCGAACACCTTTGGACCTCCACCCTACTAAACACCCTTTTCTGCTCCATTATGACTGTATAGCCACAAAGGAGGGCAACTCCATATAAATGGTCATGGGGGTGGGCGTAGGGACAACTCCATATAAATGGTCATGGGGGTGGGGGTGGGCGTAGGGACAACTCCATATAAATGCCATGGTTTTGGAATGGTAATGGGTAATGATGATGAGGACACAAACTGTTGGCCATGCAGAGCAGTTCTATGGCTTATATCTCATATCCTGAACCCAAGAAACCTTTTTATGACTTTCTATGTTGGTCATGTATCAGCCAACTTCAGGAAAACCCTAGAAAGATCTTCCGCTTTTACTGGAAGTTCCTCCAGGAAATCTATTGATGTTCAGCATCTACTGCATTGTCAGCGACCATTAATCAGAGAGGGGGGGGGGGGGGTAGTAGACTTTGTCAGGTTTCACGTTAAGGACTGAATATGAACGTCGCTCCAGTTAGAAGGAAAGTTCTGCAGGTTAGAGAGTCAACTCTCTGCATTTACTGGTTTTAGGATCTTCTCATGTAAATCTGAACCTTCCAAGGAAACAAATAAAATATGAAATACATTTGAGGAACTACCTAAAGATTTGTATTTCTGCCTATCCTGTCATGAGAGTTACAAAGCTCTGCCACACGCCACAGCCAGATGGATGACCCCATTTTACAGTGGTGTCCGCTCTCCACTTCCAGCTTCTTGAATGGGCAGCAAAAGAGCAGAAGGTGACTAGCGGGTCATCCTTCTGCTCCCTCTTCCTTCTCAGCCCCAGTTGAATGCAGCACACCTGATTGGCTCCCAGCCCTCTCCTCCCACTAAGTTTACCCTTACCTTCCTATGTTACGAGTGTTTACTGCACTAATGTACAATATTAACCAACTGCCGACCGCGCACTGTAGTTTTACTGCTACATTGTGGGCCGGTTGCGCAGAATCACATTATATATACATATATATATATATATATATATGGGAATGTTTCACCATACTGGAAGTATTGTCAAAAGTATTGGGACGCCGGCCTTTACACGCACATGAACTTTAATGGCGTCCCAGTCTTAGCCCGTAGGGTTCAATAATGAGTTGGCTCTGCCCTTTGCAGCTATAACAGCTTCAACTCTTTGGCGTGGATGAACATGACAGGCTGTTGTCAATGGTTACTGAGGAAGCAGTGGGTGCTTGTGTCCAGACCAATCACTGATTTGCATGGCCTGGAATCCTCAATATTGTAAGCAAAGGGGAGGGGATAGGGGGTGACATCATTGCCTAAATATGACCACATAGCCATATTTAGACAATCATCACTGTGCTCACCCCCTTCCCTTATACACTATATTACCAAAAGTTTTGGGACGCCTGCCTTTACACACACATGAACTTTAATGGCATCCCAGTCTTAATCCGTAGGGTTCAATATTGAGTTGGCTCCGCCCTTTGCAGCTATAACAGCTTCAACTCTTCTGGGAAGGCCGTCCACAAGGTTTAGGAGAAGACCTCACTGCAAAGGTGTTCTGTAGGGTTAAGGGCAGGAACTGATGTTTGATGAGGAGACCTTATTCCAAAGGTCTTCCAAAAGTAGGGATGAGGTCGGGGCTCTGTGCAGGACACTGGAGTTCCTCCACACCAAACTGGTCACACCATGTCTTTATGGAGTTGGCTCCATTCTTCTTGGAAGGCTTCCTAAAAAAATTTTGGAGGGTGTTTGGTGGATATTGTGCCCATTTATGAAAGGTACAGATGTTGGATGTAAAGACCTGACTCACAATTGGTGTTCCAGTCCATCCCAAAGGTGTTCAGTAGGGTTGAGGTCAGGGCTCTGTGCAAGATGCTGGCGTTCCTCCACACCAAACTGGTCACACCATGTCTTTATGGAGCTGGCTTTGTACACAGGGAGGGGCACAGTCATACTAAAACAGAAAAGGGTCTTCATTAAACTGTAACCACAAGGTTGGAGGAGCACCATTGTCTACAATGTCTTTGTATGATGGAGGATTACCAGGACCCTTCACTGGAGACCCCTGAACTCCATGATTTGGAGGAGGTCCACATTCAAACTGATTACCCCAGTGCTGTAAGAAGTGCTAGCCACTAAGATATTGTGATGTCTATGGAAACCGCTGCTTTAAACATTCAGGTAAAAGCAGGGCCGTCTTTGCCACAGGGCAAAAGGGGCAGCTGCCCTGGGCCCAGTCATTGTTGTTGGGCCCAATGCAGCTGCCCCTTAAGCCCGCACTGCCTGCAAATAGGTAATAAGTGGATTTTGGAGGGCCCAAGAAAATATTTGCCCAGAGTCCAATCAATATTAAAGACGGCCCTGGGTAAAAGCAACAGATTTTATGTAATGCCCCAGCCCACCTGAGGATCACCTACTCACTTTATTTGCTCCCCAACCATTCCATTCAACACAAAGAACCGAAGTAAATACCCCCGATCTGCAGGCATGGAGGAACATGCAGCTCAGTCCATGTGACCATGCTGGGCCAATTAGCACTGTCACATGGTGAAGTCATTGTCCCATATAAGCCACAACTCTGGGGGTCCATAGGTCATACAAGACTTTTCTTCACTCTCTGCAGCTGAATGGATTGTCACAGGAAGGTCTGCATTAAAGTCAACCTGTTGCTTTGCCTTGCATGAGCAAAGGATGATTTTACATTAAAAATCATATTTTTCCAATAATTTTACCAAATAATCTGCACACCAACGTTGGAAAATATGACTGACTTCTCAACGTATGTGCAAACATGTAACAGAAGTGTCTCCTCAGCCAACTCTAAGTCATAAATTTGACTTGATCCCCAAATGCCCAGTCCCCGAATGCCTGGACCCCGAATATCTGGTCCCCGAATGCCTGAATGCCTGGTCCCCCAATGCCTGGACCCCCAATGCCTGATCTCCGAATGCCTGGTCCATGAATGCTTGAACCCTAAATGCCTGGTCTCCGAAGGCCTGAATGCCTGGTCCCCGGATGCCAGATCTCCGAATGCCTGGTCCCTGAATGCTTGAACCCCCGAATGCCTGGTCCCTGAATGCTTGAACCCCGAATGCCTGGTCCCTGAATGCTTGAACCCCGAATGTCTGGTCCCTGAATGCTTGAACCCCCAAATGCCTGGTCCATGAATGCTTGAACCCTAAATGCCTGGTCTCCGAAGGCCTGAATGCCTGGTCCCCGGATGCCAGATCTCCGAATGCCTGGTCCCTGAATGCTTGAACCCCCGAATGCCTGGTCCCTGAATGCTTGAACCCCCGAATGCCTGATCCCTGAATGCTTGAACCCCGAATGCCTGGTCCCTGAATGCTTGAACCCCGAATGTCTGGTCCCTGAATGCTTGAACCCCCGAATGCCTGGTCCCTGAATGCCTGAACCCCCGAATGCCTGGTCCCTGAATGCCTGAACCCCTGAATGCCTGGTCCCTGAATGCCTGAACCCCTGAATGCCTGGTCCCTGAATGCCTGGACCCTAAATGCCTGGACCCCGAATGCCTGGTCCTTGGATGCCAGATCTCCGAATGCCTGGTCCCTGAATTTGCAGGAACCTTTAGTGCTGCTGAACGATTAAATTGCATGTTGGAGCAAAATGTAAAAAAACATCAGCAGTACGTCTCTGCAATACACACAAATCCCCCGTCTTTTATCCCTTAAAAAGACTCTGCAAGTACAGAAAATGACCTGCCGGAAATGCCCTTCTAAAATTCCTATGGAAGGGGGTGGGGACGAGACAATCCCTCTGGATAAGGAGAGAGAGCAGAGCTGTGGGAGGAGCCAAGCATGCCCCACCCACTACAGAAAACCACAGGAGGGGGCGGAGACAAGACCAGTCAGCCTGCACAGGGTGGGAGAGCAAAGCTGTGGCAGGGGCCCAGCAGTCTCCACCTACTACAGGAGGGGGTGGAGACAAGACCAGTTCCCCTGCACAAGGAGAGAGAACAGAGCTATGGGAGGGGCCCAGCAGTCTCCACCTACTACAGGAGGGGGAGGAGACAAAACCAGTACTCCTGCAGAAGGAGAGCGAGCAGAGATGTGGGATGGGCCCAGCAGACTCCACCTACTACAGGAGGGGGGGTGGAGACAAGACCAGTCCTCCTGCACAAGGCGAGAGAGCAGAGCTGTGGGATGGGCCCAACAGTATCCACCTACTACAGGAGGGGGGGCGGAGACAAGACCAGTCCCCCTGCACAAGTAGAGAGAGCAGCAGTGCAGCAGTGATTGGTCTTTATTACAGGAAGTCATACTGGATGCACAGATCTGGAAGAAGGTTCCAGAAGAAGTTACGTGATCGATTGATTTGGATGATATTTGCTGATCTCGGAGTTCAGACCAAGTAAGAGAAGTTGATTGTGGCGGTTCTCATGCACTTTTATTACAGCGACTATTCTTCAATGAGCCTCACCGGGACAATGAGATAAGGTGAGCGGTCACGGCCTTCTACCCTTCATCAATATGTATGGCCACCCAACCCACCAACACCAACGTCTTCCAGATCTGGGAGATTATGTCTGGAATTCACATTATAGATTTGTTGTCTGCTGGTAGATGATGATGAATGGAAATCACAAATGTAGTGACATCCCTAAGCCGGCCATTGATGATGGGTCGCAGGGAAGACAATCGCTCCATTTCCCCATCAACACAAACGGGGGGTTGGGGGGTGCGAGGAGCCATCCCTACCAGGAGAACACAATGATTTGTGCTATTGGCTATGGCCACTGGCAATAATCCCATGTACGACTCTGTCATGCCGGTTGTACCCAAGTTAAATGATGGAACCAACCGAGATTTAACCATCTATGGCCGGCTTTGTAAAGGGGGGCAAAGGACACTACGGAGGGGGTGCTGTGAAGGGGGACAGAGGATACTACTGAGGGGGTGATGTGAAGGGGGCAGAGGATACTACTGAGGGGGTGATGTGAAGGGGGCAGAGGATACTACTGAGGGGGTGATGTGAAGGGGGGCAGAGGACACTACTGTGGGGGTGATGTGAAGGGGGGCAGAGGACACTACTGAGGGGGTGATGTGAAGGGGGGCAGAGGACACTACTGAGGGGGTGATGTGAAGGGGGGCAGAGGACACTACTGAGGGGGTGATGTGAAGGGGGGCAGAGGACACTACTGAGGGGGTGATGTGAAGGGGGCAGAGGACACTACTGTGGGGGTGATGTGAAGGGGGGCAGAGGACACTACTGTGGGGGTGATGTGAAGGGGGGCAGAGGACACTACTGTGGGGGTGATGTGAAGGGGGGCAGAGGAAACTACTGTAGGGGGTGATGTGAAGGGGGGCAGAGGATACTACTGAGGGGGTGATGTGAAGGGGGACAGAGGACACTACTGAGGGGGTGATGTGAAGGGGGGCAGAGGACACTACTGAGGGGGTGATGTGAAGGGGGGCAGAGGACACTACTGAGGGGGTGATGTAAAGGGGGGCAGAGGACACTACTGAGGGGATGATGTGAAGGGGGGGAGAGGACACTACTGAGGGGATGATGTGAAGGGGGGGAGAGGACACTACTGAGGGGATGATGTGAAGGGGGGGAGAGGACACTACTGAGGGGGTAATGTGAAGGGGGGCAGAGGACACTACTGAGGGGGTGATGTGAAGGGGGGCAGAGGACACTACTGTGGGGGTGATGTGAAGGGGGCAGAGGATACTACTGAGGGGGTGATGTGAAGGGGGGCAGAGGACACTACTGAGGGGATGATGTGAAGGGGGGGAGAGGACACTACTGTAGGGGGTGATGTGAAGGGGGGCAGAGGACACTACTGTGGGGGTGATGTGAAGGGGGGCAGAGGATACTACTGTGGGGGTTGATGTGAAGGGGGGGGGAGGACACTACTGAGGGGGTGATGTGAAGGGGGGCAGAGGACACTACTGTGGGGGTTGATGTGAAGGGGGGAGAGGACACTACTGAGGGGGTGATGTGAAGGGGGGCAGAGGATACTACTGAGGGGGTGATGTGAAGGGGGGCAGAAGACACTACACTGGGGGGGGGGGGGGAGTGATGTGAAGGGAAGCAGAGGATACTACTCTGGGGGTGATGTGAAGGGGGCGGAGGGCACTACTGTAGGGAGTGATGTGAGTTCAAATACAAATAAAATATAAATATACACAAATATAAATAAATCCAAAAATAAATAGGAATAAATAAAAATAGAATATAAATAAATGCAAAAATAAATAAAAATATTAAAAACCCCAAAAAATGAATAAATATAAATAAAATATAAATAACTACAAATATAATATAAATAAACATAAATATAAATAAATCCAAAAATATATTTTAATTAAAACAACTTGGAATATAAAAAATTCCCAAAAAAATATGAATGAATAAAAATGAAATATAAATTAATACAAATAAAATATTAATACAAAAAATAAATAAAAACAAAAATAAAATATAAATATTAATAAATAAATATAAATAAATACAATTAAATAAATAAATACAAGTATTGTCCTGGGTAGAAGTGAATCCCAGGGGGGCAGAAGAGATATAAATGAATACAAATAAAATATTAATACAAAAAAAATATAAAGAAAAACAAATATATAAAAACCAATACAAATAAAAATATAAATAAAAAATATAAATAAATACAAATAAACAAATAAATACAAATATTGTCCTGGGTAGAAGTGAATCCCAGGGGGCAGAAGAAATATAAATGAATACAAATAAAATATTAATACAAAAAAATATAAATAAAAACAAATGTATAAAAAAATACAAATAAAAATATAAATAAATAAATACAAGTATTGTCCTGGGTAGAAGTGAACCCCTGGGGGGCAGACGAAGGGGAGAGCCAGTCAAAGGAAATTACAACCCAACAAAAGGATGCCACACACACATATCATGGCGGAGCCACTGCACCGCAACCACGAGCTGTGTGCGTGTCGCAGACGCGGTTCGGAAGCCATATTTATAAGGAAGGAGCCCAGCGGTCACAGAGAAGCCGGTCCATGGTGGTAACAAATATAAAGTCCTATCTTTGGTGAACATAAAAACCTCTCCAGGTTCCCTCTATAGAAGTGGAACGATCGATAGAAGAATTTACAGCAGAGGATTTTTTCACTCTTCCCCCCAGATTGGGAGACGGGGATCAGGAAATTATCTGGGAGTGAATGGAACCATCATACAATCACAGGATAAGGAAATAAGACATGGTGGTCAGAAGGACCTTGTATATAGTGAATAGTAAATATGGTACAGCAAAAAAGGTGAGCACTTTACTCCAATCCGGAGGGGAAAAGCCAAATTCAGGAAATCATGGATGCGCCACCGTTTAATTGCTGTGTTTGTAGACGGGGGAGGGGAATGGATCACCTAAACCTGCAGGGTGAAAAATCTGGTACAGCTGTGCATAAAAACCAATCAGCTTCTGGAGCATGCTGGGTAAGATTAGGAGAGTCACATGATTTATCTCTCACTTCTCCGGATTGGGGTGCAGGAATCACCTTTACTGGGACCATTTCCATTGGTTTGCTGGATTCAGGTGAATAAACGGAGGAGATTCCCTCCATGGGGTGAATGTAAAGTAGAAGATTTCTCCGGAGGACTCCAGGGAACGCTTCCAGGACAGGAAGGTCATTTCAATTATCTTTATTAGTACTGAGACTGTCAGGACTTTCCTAAGCACTAATTGTTAAGTACGGTAACCCATAGCAACCAATCACAAGTCACCCTGCTGAAGCCAGACAGGATGGATTACAATAGGTTACTAAAGGTTAAGAATATAATATAATATATAATCTAATCTAATCTAATATAAAAGAATATAATCTAATATAATATAATATAGAATAATATAGAATAATATAAAATAAAATAATATATAAAATAAAAAATGTAATATAATATATAATATGATATAATACAAAATATAATAATATAATATAAAATAATAAAATATAATATTTTTTTTTATAATATAATGTTTCATTTAAGGAGTAATGTATCAAAGTAACGTTTCCAGGTATTATTACCTCTCAGAAAGAACACAGAATTGAGACTGAGAAAATGCTAACTCCAGTCTGCAGCAGGTCCACCTTTACCATTGGCTGCGTTCACCAATGTCTGACACAGACCAGCCCCTGCTGCCACCTCTCACCTTGCTACAGAGTTACAATGCACAGTCTGATCACTGGGGGAGGGGAGACTGAGGAAATGGTTCCTCCAGCCTGCAGCAGACTGATGACATCATCTAAGCCTAGGCATAGTCACTGGGGGAAGGGAGACTGAGAAAAAGCTTTATCCTGCTGCAGCAGACTGATGACATCATCTGAGCCTAGGCACAGAACACTGGGGGAAGGGAGACTGAGAAAATACTTTCTCCAGCCTGCAGCAGACTGATGACATCATCTCAGCCTAGGCATAGTGACAGGGGGAGGGGAGACTGAGGAAATGCTTTCTCCTGCCTGCAGCAGACTGATGACATCATCTCAGCCTAGGCATAGTAACTGGGGGAAGGGAGACTGAGGAAATGCTTTCTCCTGCAGCAGACTGATGCATAGCTCCCAACTGTCCTTGATATGGTACAAAGTCCCTCTTTCCTCCTCATTGGTCCCTCATGTTGGTCTGATTTATAGAGTTGTATATAAAATGCACTTTTTATCTTTCAAAAAGTCTTTCCAGTGCTAAAAATTTTCATCCAATTTCAAAATTTCTGCATTTCAAAAGCCAGAATGAAACAATAATGGAGGTAAAAAATAAATCACTTGTGGGTTACCTAATCATTTTTTTCTTGTTTAATTCTCTTTTAAGGGGGTTTGGCAGGGGGTGTGTCCTATGTCTACATACTTTTCCTGATAGGTGTCCCTCGTTCCCATCTCAAATAGTTGGGAGGGATGCTGATGACATCATCTCAGCCTAGGCATAGTCACCGGGGGAGGGGAGACTGAGGAAATGGTTCCTCCAGCCTGCAGCAGACTGATGACATCATCTGACCCTAGGCATAGAACACTGGGGGAGGGGAGACTGAGGAAATGCTTCCTCCAGCCTGCAGCAGACTGATGACATCATCTGACCCTAGGCATAGAACACTGGGGGAGGGGAGACTGAGGAAATGCTTTCTCCTGCTGCAGCAGACTGATGACATCATCTCAGCCTAGGCATAGTCACCGGGGGAGGGGAGACTGAGGAAATGCTTTCTCCTCCTGCAGCAGACTGATGACATCATCTGACCCTAGGCATAGAACACTGGGGGAGGGGAGACTGAGGAAATGCTTCCTACTTTTTTATTGATAAAAAATTGAGCTTTTCTGATACACGAAACCGCTGCTGTACACTGTGACATGTCGGGGGTTGATTCATGCTATGGTGCCCTGAAAAAGTATTCACACCCCTGACATTTCCAACATGTTTTCATGTGACAAACAAAAACGTAAACGTATTTTATTGGCATTTTTATGAATGCTCTCCTTGCTCAGCCGGTCAGTTTAGGTGGACAGCCATGTCTTGGTAGGGGCCCGGCCGGTCAGTTTAGGTGGACAGCCATGTCTTGGTAGGGGCCCGGCCGGTCAGTTTAGGTGGACGGCCATGTCTTGGTAGGGGCCCGGCCGGTCAGTTTAGGTGGACGGCCATGTCTTGGTAGGGGCCCGGCCGGTCAGTTTAGGTGGACAGCCATGTCTTGGTAGGGGCCCGGCCGGTCAGTTTAGGTGGACAGCCATGTCTTGGTAGGGGCCCGGCCGGTCAGTTTAGGTGGACAGCCATGTCTTGGTAGGGGCCCGGCTGGTCAGTTTAGGTGGACGGCCATGTCTTGCTAGGGTACCGGTCGGTCAGTTTAGGTGGACAGCCATGTCTTGGTAGGGGCCTGGTCGGTCAGTTTATGTGGACGGCCATGTCTTGGTAGGGGCCCGGCCGGTCAGTTTAGGTGGACGGCCATGTCTTGGTAGGGGCCCGGCCGGTCAGTTTAGGTGGACGGCCATGTCTTGGTAGGGGCCCGGCCGGTCAGTTTAGGTGGACGGCTATGTCTTGGTAGGGGCCTGGCCGGTAATTTTAGGTGGACGGCCATGTCTTGGTAGGGGCCCGGCTGGTCAGTTTAGGTGGACGGCCATGTCTTGGTAGGGGCCCGGCTGGTCAGTTTAGGTGGATGGCCATGTCTTGGTAGGGGCCCGGCCGGTAAGTTTAGGTGGACGGCCATGTCTTGGTAGGGGCCCGGCTGGTCAGTTTAGGTGGATGGCCATGTCTTGGTAGGGGCCCGGCCGGTAAGTTTAGGTGGACGGCCATGTCTTGGTAGGGGCCCGGCTGGTCAGTTTAGGTGGACGGCCATGTCTTGGTAGGGGCCCGGCCGGTCAGTTTAGGTGGACGGACATGTCTTGGTAGGGTTGCAGTTGTCCCATACTCTTTCCATTTTCCCATGATGGGTTGATCAGCGCTCCGTGAGATGGTCAAAGCTTGGGAGATTTTTTATAACCTAACCCTGCTTTACACTTCTCCACAACTTTATCCCTGACCTGTCTGGGGGGTTCCTCGGCCTTCTCAGTCTTTAAGGGAGCACAAGGGGAAGCCTCCCGGGGCCAATCATTGTTGTGAGGCCCAAAGCAGCAGCCCTTTGACCCCGCAAATAGTTGATAAGTGAATTTGGGAAGGCCCAAGAAAATGTTTACCCCGGGTCCAAATAATATTAATGATGACCCTTGACCTTCATGATGCTGATTGGTCACTAAGGTTCTCTAACAAACCTCTGAGGGCTTCACAGAACAGCTGTATTTATACTGAGATTACATTACACACAGGTGGACTCTATTTACTAATTAGGTGACTTCTGAAGGTAATTGGTTCCACTAGATTTTAGTTAGGGGTATCAGAGTAAAGGGGGGTGAATACAAATGCAGCCACACTTTTCACAGATTTATTTGTATCATTTATCATTTTCCTTCCACTTCACAATTATGGCCACTTTGTGTCGTCTATCACATAAAATCCCAATAAAATACATTTCTGGTTGGGGTATGAATACTTTTTCAAGCCACTGTATAATGTTACTGACAGGTCCAATTTAGTACTCAGAACTCTGTATGTAGTAGGACTAAAAACAGTGGATACATTGTACAACATTCTGTGTGATGGAGAATACAGAAAAGATATAATACAGACATTCTACCTTCCTATAATATATCAGAGGAAGAAAATAAAACCGTCCACCGAACCAACGCCAAACCGTCCACCGAACCAACGGCAAACCGTCCACCGAACCAACGCCAAACCGTCCACCGAACCAACGCCAAACCGTCCACCGAACAAACCGTCCACCGAACCAACGCCAAACCGTCCACCGAACCAACGCCAAACCGTCCACCGAACCAACGCCAAACCGTCCCCCGAACCAACGCCAAACCGTCCACCGAACCAACGCCAAACCGTCCACCGAACCAACGCCAAACCATCCACCGAACCAACGCCAAACCGTCCCCCGAACCAACGCCAAACCGTCCCCCGAACCAACGCCAAACCGTCCACCGAACCAACGCCAAACCGTCCACCGAACCAACGCCAAACCATCCACCGAACCAACGCCAAACCGTCCCCCGAACCAACGGCAAACCATCCACCGAACCAACGCCAAACCGTCCACCGAACAAACCGTCCACCGAACCAATGGCAAACCGTCCACCGAACCAACGGCAAACCGTCCACCGAACCAACGCCAAACCGTCCACCGTCCACCGAACCAACGGCAAACCGTCCACCGAACCAACGCCAAACCGTCCACCGAACCAACGCCAAACCGTCCACCGAACCAACGCCAAACCATCCACCGAACAAACCGTCCACCGAACCAACGCCAAACCGTCCACCGAACCAACGCCAAACCTTCCACCGAACCAACGCCAAACCGTCCACCGAACCAACGCCAAACCGTCCACCGAACCAACGCCAAACCGTCCACCGTCCACCGAACCAACGCCAAACCGTCCACCGAACAAACGCCAAACCGTCCACCGTCCACCGAACCAACGCCAAACCGTCCACCGAACAAACGCCATACCGTCCACCGAACCAACGCCAAACCGTCCACCGTCCACCGAACCAACGCCAAACCGTCCACCGAACCAACGCCAAACCGTCCACCGAACCAACGCCAAACCGTCCACCGAACCAAAGCCAAACCGTCCACCGAACCAGCGCCAAACCGTCCACCGAACCAACGCCAAACCGTCCACCGAACCAACGCCAAACCGTCCACCGAACCAACGCCAAACCGTACACCGAACCAACGCCAAACCGTCCACCGAACGTCCTCTATACTATACCATGGACAGACATCCTCCATACTATACCATGGACAGATATCCTCCGTACTATACCATGGACAGACATCCTCCATACTATACCATGGACAGACATCCTCCATACTATACCATGGACAGACATCCTCTATACTATACCATGGACAGACAGCCTCCATACTATACCATGGACAGACATCCTCCATACTATACCATGGACAGACACCCTCCATACTATACCATGGACAGACAGCCTCCATACTATACCATGGACAGACATCCTCCGTACTATACCATGGACAGACATCCTCCATACTATACCATGGACAGACATCCTCCATACTATACCATGGACAGACATCCTCCATACTATACCGTGGACAGACAGCCTCCATACTATACCATGGACAGACATCCCCCATACTATACCATGGACAGACATCCTCCGTACTATACCATGGACAGACATCCTCCGTACTATACCATGGACAGACATCCCCCATACTATACCATGGACAGACATCCTCCATACTATACCATGGACAGACATCCTCCATACTATACCATGGACAGACATCCTCCATACTATACCATGGACAGACATCCTCTATACTATACCATGGACAGACATCCTCCATACTATACCATGGACAGACATCCTCCGTACTATACCATGGACAGACATCCCCCATACTATACCATGGACAGACATCCTCCATACTATACCATGGACAGACATCCTCTATACTATACCATGGACAGACACCCTCCATACTATACCATGGACAGACATCACCCATACTATACCATGGACAGACATCCTCTATACTATACCATGGACAGACAGCCTCCATACTATACCATGGACAGACAGCCTCCATACTATACCATGGACAGACACCCTCCATACTATACCATGGACAGACATCCCCCATACTATACCATGGACAGACATCCCCCATACTATACCATGGACAGACATCCTCCATACTATACCATGGACAGACATCCCCCATACTATACCATGGACAGACATCCTCCATACTATACCATGGACAGACATCCTCCATACTATACCATGGACAGACATCCCCCGTACTATACCATGGACAGACATCCTCCATACTATACCATGGACAGACATCCTCCGTACTATACCATGGACAGACATCACCCATACTATACCATGGACAGACATCCCCCATACTATACCATGGACAGACATCCTCTATACTATACCATGGACAGACACCCTCCATACTATACCATGGACAGACATCCTCTATACCATGGACAGACATCACCCATACTATACCATGGACAGACATCCTCTATACTATACCATGGACAGACATCCCCCATACTATACCATGGACAGACATCCTCCATACTATACCATGGACAGACACCCTCCATACTATACCATGGACAGACATCCTCTATACTATACCATGGACAGACATCCCCCATACTATACCATGGACAGACACCCTCCATACTATACCATGGACAGACATCCTCTATACCATGGACAGACATCACCCATACTATACCATGGACAGACACCCTCCATACTATACCATGGACAGACATCCTCCATACTATACCATGGACAGACATCCTCCGTACTATACCATGGACAGACATCCCCCATACTATACCATGGACAGACATCACCCATACTATACCATGGACAGACATCCTCCGTACTATACCATGGACAGACATCCTCCATACTATACCATGGACAGACATCCTCCATACTATACCATGGACAGACATCCTCCATACTATACCATGGACAGACATCCCCCATACTATACCATGGACAGACATCCTCTATACCATACCATGGACAGACATCCTCTATACTATACCATGGACAGACATCCTCCATACTATACCATGGACAGACATCCCCCATACCATACCATGGACAGACATCCTCTATACCATACCATGGACAGACATCCTCTATACTATACCATGGACAGACATCCTCCATACTATACCATGGACAGACATCCTCCATACTATACCATGGACAGACATCACCCATACTATACCGTGGACAGACATCCCCCATACTATACCATGGACAGACATCCCCCATACTATACCATGGACAGACATCCTCTATACTATACCATGGACAGACATCCTCCATACTATACCATGGACAGACATCACCCATACTATACCATGGACAGACATCCTCCGTACTATACCATGGACAGACATCCTCCGTACTATACCATGGACAGACATCCTCCGTACTATACCATGGACAGACATCCTCCATACTATACCATGGACAGACATCCTCCATACTATACCATGGACAGACATCCCCCATACTATACCATGGACAGACATCCCCCATACTATACCATGGACAGACATCCCCCATACTATACCATGGACAGACATCCTCCATACTATACCATGGACAGACACCCTCTATACTATACCATGGACAGACATCCTCCATACTATACCGTGGACAGACACCCTCTATACTATACCGTGGACAGACACCCTCCATACTATACCATGGACAGACATCCTCCATACTATACCATGGACAGACATCCCCCATACTATACCATGGACAGACATCCTCCATACTATACCATGGACAGACATCCCCCATACTATACCATGGACAGACATCCCCCATACTATACCATGGACAGACATCCCCCATACTATACCTTGGACAGACATCCTCCATACTATACCATGGACAGACATCCTCCATACTATACCATGGACAGACATCCCCCATACTATACCATGGACAGACATCCTCCATACTATACCATGGACAGACATCCCCCATACTATACCATGGACAGACATCCCCCATACTATACCATGGACAGACATCCCCCATACTATACCTTGGACAGACATCCTCCATACTATACCATGGACAGACATCCCCCATACTATACCATGGACAGACATCCCCCGTACTATACCATGGACAGACATCCCCCGTACTATACCATGGACAGACATCCCCCGTACTATACCATGGACAGACATCTTCTATACTATACCATGGACAGACACCCTCCATACTATACCATGGACAGACATCCCCCATACTATACCATGGACAGACATCCCCCATACTATACCTTGGACAGACATCCTCCATACTATACCATGGACAGACATCCTCCATACTATACCATGGACAGACATCCTCCATACTATACCATGGACAGACATCCCCCATACTATACCATGGACAGACATCCTCTATACTATACCATGGACAGACATCCCCCATACTATACCATGGACAGACATCCCCCATACTATACCATGGACAGACATCCTCCGTACTATACCATGGACAGACATCCCCCATACTATACCATGGACAGACATCACCCATACTATACCATGGACAGACATCCTCTATACTATACCATGGACAGACATCCTCTATACTATACCATGGACAGACATCCCCCATACTATACCATGGACAGACACCCTCCATACTATACCATGGACAGACATCCTCTATACTATACCATGGACAGACATCCTCCGTACTATACCATGGACAGACATCCCCCATACTATACCATGGACAGACATCCTCCATACTATACCATGGACAGACATCCCCCATACTATACCATGGACAGACATCCCCCATACTATACCATGGACAGACACCCTCCATACTATACCATGGACAGACATCCTCCATACTATACCATGGACAGACACCCTCCATACTATACCATGGACAGACATCCTCCATACTATACCATGGACAGACATCCCCCATACTATACCATGGACAGACATCCCCCATACTATACCTTGGACAGACATCCTCCATACTATACCATGGACAGACACCCTCTATACTATACCGTGGACAGACATCCCCCATACTATACCATGGACAGACAGCCTCCATACTATACCATGGACAGACAGCCTCCATACTATACCATGGACAGACAGCCTCCATACTATACCATGGACAGACATCCTCCATACTATACCATGGACAGACATCCTCCATACTATACCATGGACAGACATCCTCCATACTATACCATGGACAGACATCCCCCATACTATACCATGGACAGACATCCCCCGTACTATACCATGGACAGACATCCCCCGTACTATACCATGGACAGACATCTTCTATACTATACCATGGACAGACACCCTCCATACTATACCATGGACAGACATCCCCCATACTATACCATGGACAGACATCCCCCATACTATACCATGGACAGACATCCCCTATACTATACCATGGACAGACATCCCCCATACTATACCATGGACAGACATCCTCCATACTATACCATGGACAGACATCCCCCATACTATACCATGGACAGACATCCCCCATACTATACCATGGACAGACACCCTCCATACTATACCATGGACAGACATCCTCCATACTATACCATGGACAGACATCCCCCATACTATACCATGGACAGACATCCTCCATACTATACCATGGACAGACATCCTCCATACTATACCATGGACAGACATCCTCTATACCATGGACAGACATCCTCTATACTATATCCCCAGTTTAGGAATGACCTCCATATAGAACAATATAAACCTCCATACACAACGCCATGAGGAGGGAAATCGCTGATCCTGACAGTAAACCTGAAGAAATATTTGAGGAACGCACCCCCCCCCCCCCCCAATCAATATGGAGTTCTGGAGGAAATGGAAGGAGTGATAAAAACTTTTCATGTTATTTGTACCAAAAATCTCACAATATAGCAGCTGGAAGAAGAAGGATTGTGAGATCTCGTTCTACACAGGATGAGCGGAGATGGAATCCGTGTATCATCTGATCTCTACGGGGTTAACAGAGAATGTCCGACAGGAAGAGCAGGATGAGCCCCGGCACTACAAACAGTGGAGGGTGAATGTGATCTGTGTGAATGTGATCTGTGTGATCTGTGTGAATGTGATCTGTGTGAATGTGATCTGTGTGAATGTGATCTGTGTGATCTGTGTGAATGTGATCTGTGTGAATGTGATCTGTGTGAATGTGATCTGTGTATGCAGTCCAGTGTATGGTGCATGTGATCTGTGTGTATGTGTGTCTCTGTCTTCTGCATTGTCTATATGATGTGTGTGTGTGTGGTGTATGTTCATGTATGTGGTGTGTGTGTGTATAGGGCATATGTGTGGTGTTATGTGGGATATGTATGTATGTGGTATATGTGTATATGGTGTATGTGTGGTGTGTATGGGGTATATGTGTGGTATATGTGTGGGGTGTATGTGGTATGTGTGTGGGGTATATGTGTTGTGTGTGTGGGGTGTATGTGGTATATGTGTGGGGTGTGTGTGGGGTATATGTGTTGTGTGTGTGGGGTGTATGTGGTATATGTGTGGGGTGTGTGTGGGGTATATGTGTTGTGTGTATGGGGTGTATGTGGTATATGTGTGGGGTGTATGTGGTATATGTGGGGTATATGTATGTGGTATATGTGTGTGGTATATGTGGGGTGTGTGTGGGGTATATGGGGTATATGTGTGGTGTGTATGTGGGGTGGGGTGTGTGGTGTATATGTGTGGTGTTTATGGTGTATATGTGTGGTGTATGTGGTATATGTGTGGTGTGTATAGGGTGTGTGGGGTATATGTGTGGTGTTTATGGTGTATATGTGTGGTGTGTATAGGGTGTGTGGTGTATATGTGTGGTGTTTATGGTGTATATGTGTGGTGTATGTGGTATATGTGTGGTGTGTATAGGGTGTGTGGGGTATATGTGTGGTGTTTATGGTGTATATGTGTGGTGTGTATAGGGTGTGTGGTGTATATGTGTGGTGTTTATGGTGTATATGTGTGGTGTATGTGGTATATGTGTGGTGTGTATAGGGTGTGTGGGGTATATGTGTGGTGTTTATGGTGTATATGTGTGGTGTGTATAGGGTGTGTGGTGTATATGTGTGGTGTTTATGGTGTATATGTGTGGTGTATGTGGTATATGTGTGGTGTGTATAGGGTGTGTGGGGTATATGTGTGGTGTTTATGGTGTATATGTGTGGTGTATGTGGTATATGTGTGGTGTGTATAGGGTGTGTGGGGTATATGTGTGGTGTATATGGTGATGTGTGTGTGGTGTGTGGGGTATATGTGTGGTGTATATGGTGATGTGTGTGTGGTGTGTGGGGTATATGTGTGGTGTATATGGCGATGTGTGTGTGGTGTGTGGGGTATATGTGTGGTGTATATGGCGATGTGTGTGGTGTGTACGGTGTTGTGTGTGGGGTGGACTGATTTATAGAGTAGTGGAGAAGGGAGCCCCACATATCAGGAAAACACAGAAATACCCCGACATAGAAACACAGACGGTTAGATGTACACACAGACGAATGGTTGGATGGATGTTTGGTTGGTTGGATGGATGGATGGATGGATGGTTGGTTGGCTGATTGGATGGTTGTTTGGATGGATGGATGGTTGGATGGATGTTTGGTTGGATGGATGGTTGGAAGAATGGATGTTTGGATGGATGGATGGATGGATGGTTGGATGGATGGAAGGATGGTTGGATGGATGGATGGTTGGATGGATGGATGGTTGGATGGATGGATGGATGGATGGATGGATGGAAGGATGGTTGGACACAAGCAGATGGCCGGTGATGTTCTCTGGATCCAAGCTGGGTCAGACTGCTCCCCATCCATCCCCTCCTCCTCCTCTCCATCATGGTGTGTTGGGGGATGGAATGATCTCCTCCATGGATGGAATTGTTACTTTGTATCAGATGATGTCATCCATGGAGAGAGAATGGATACAATGATGGTCCAGGTGTGAGGATGGATGGAGGAGGGATGATGGATGGATGGATGGAAGATGTCCTCGGTGCTCTATGCTGGGAAGATGAAGATGATGATGATGATGAAGATGATGCATTATTATCTCAGTATATATATATATATCTCTATGTATAAAGGAGGAATTCTCACCCTGCTGCCTCCGGGTGTGTCCCGGCCTCTCCGGTTCCGCTGGTCTCCCGCCGCACGCAGCAGCAGCATCAGCCCCGGGAGCGCGCACACAGCAACCACGGGGGCGAGCAGGGGAGCTGCATGGCTCTATCCCCGGCGCGCTCCCGCCCCGACCACAGAATGCGCGTGCGCAGAATATCCCGACAAATGATGGGGGGACACCAAGACAGGAGAAGTCCCCCCACTACAACTGCCCCCCCTATATATATATATATAGAGAGAAGAACTGCCCCACCCCTACCCCATCCTTGTGAATAGAATTCCATTATCTATACACTCTGGGAGCAGAATATCCGACAAATGATGCGGGGGGACACCAAGAGAAGTCACCCCACTACAACTGCCCCCCCTATATATATATATATATATATATATATATATATATATAGAAGAACTGTCCCCCCCCCCCAATATAGAACTGCCCTCCACCCATATACATATATATATATATATATATGTGTATAAATGAACTCCCCCCCCCCCCATATATAGAAGAACTGCTCCACTATATACCCCTCCAGGGAGACCATGAGAAATGTTGGGGCCCCTTACACAGTATTAGGCTTAGGCCCCTGCAGGCCTGACCACCAACATTCCCCAGGGCCAGCCCACTGCCTGTCCCACTGAACCCACTCACTGGCCATCCCACAAAGGACCATCCCATGTCCTCCTTCTCCATCCCATGTCCTCCTTCTCCATCCCATGTCCTCCTTCTCAATCCCATGTCCTCCTTCTTCTCCATCCCATATTCTCCATCCCATGTCCTCCTCCTTCTCCATCCCATGTCCTCCTTCTCCATCCCATGTCCTCCTTCTTCTCCATCCCATATTCTCCATCCCATGTCCTCCTTCTTCTCCATCCCATGTCCTCCTTCTCCATCCCATGTCCTCCTTCTTCTCCATCCCATATTCTCCATCCCATGTCCTCCTTCTTCTCCATCCCATATTCTCCATCCCATGTCCTCCTTCTTCTCCATCCCATGTCCTCCTTCTTCTCCATCCCATGTCCTCCTTCTTCTCCATCCCATATTCTCCATCCCATGTCCTCCTTCTTCTCCATCCCATGTCCTCCTTCTTCTCCATCCCATATTCTCCATCCCATGTCCTCCTTCTTCTCCATCCCATGTCCTCCTTCTTCTCCATCCCATATTCTCCATCCCATGTCCTCCTCCTTCTCCATCCCATGTCCTCCTTCTTCTCCATCCCATATTCTCCATCCCATGTCCTCCTTCTTCTCCATCCCATGTCCTCCTTCTTCTCCATCCCATGTCCTCCTTCTTCTCCATCCCATATTCTCCATCCCATGTCCTCCTTCTTCTCCATCCCATGTCCTCCTTCTTCTCCATCCCATATTCTCCATCCCATGTCCTCCTTCTTCTCCATCCCATGTCCTCCTTCTTCTCCATCCCATATTCTCCATCCCATGTCCTCCTTCTTCTCCATCCCATGTCCTCCTTCTTCTCCATCCCATGTCCTCCTTCTTCTCCATCCCATATTCTCCATCCCATGTCCTCCTTCTTCTCCATCCCATGCCCTCCTTCTTCTCCATCCCATATTCTCCATCCCATGTCCTCCTTCTTCTCCATCCCATCTCCTCCATCCCATGTCCTCCTTCTTCTCCATCCCATATTCTCCATCCCATGTCCTCCTTCTTCTCCATCCCATATTCTCCATCCCATGTCCTCCTTCCTCTCCATCCCATGTCCTCCTTCTCCATCCCATGTCCTCCTTCTTCTCCATCCCATATTCTCCATCCCATGTCCTCCTTCTTCTCCATCCCATATTCTCCATCCCATGTCCTCCTTCTTCTCCATCCCATCTCCTCCATCCCATGTCCTCCTTCTTCTCCATCCCATCTCCTCCATCCCATGTCCTCCTTCTTCTCCATCCCATATTCTCCATCCCATGTCCTCCTTCTTCTCCATCCCATGTCCTCCTTCTTCTCCATCCCATGTCCTCCTTCTCCATCCCATATTCTCCATCCCATGTCCTCCTTCTTCTCCATCCCATGTCCTCCTTCTCCATCCCATATTCTCCATCCCATGTCCTCCTTCTTCTCCATCCCATGCCCTCCTTCTTCTCCATCCCATATTCTCCATCCCATGTCCTCCTTCTTCTCCATCCCATGCCCTCCTTCTTCTCCATCCCATATTCTCCATCCCATGTCCTCCTTCTTCTCCATCCCATCTCCTCCATCCCATGTCCTCCTTCTTCTCCATCCCATATTCCCCATCCCATGTCCTCCTCCTTCTCCATCCCATGTCCTCCTTCTTCTCCATCCCATATTCTCCATCCCATGTCCTCCTTCTTCTCCATCCCATGTCCTCCTTCTTCTCCATCCCATATTCTCCATCCCATGTCCTCCTTCTTCTCCATCCCATGCCCTCCTTCTTCTCCATCCCATATTCTCCATCCCATGTCCTCCTTCTTCTCCATCCCATCTCCTCCATCCCATGTCCTCCTTCTTCTCCATCCCATATTCTCCATCCCATGTCCTCCTTCTTCCCCATCCCATATTCTCCATCCCATGTCCTCCTTCTTCTCCATCCCATGTCCTCCTTCTTCTCCATCCCATATTCTCCATCCCATGTCCTCCTTCTTCTCCATCCCATGTCCTCCTTCTTCTCCATCCCATATTCTCCATCCCATGTCCTCCTTCTTCTCCATCCCATATTCTCCATCCCATGTCCTCCTTCCTCTCCATCCCATGTCCTCCTTCTCCATCCCATGTCCTCCTTCTTCTCCATCCCATATTCTCCATCCCATGTCCTCCTCCTTCTCCATCCCATGTCCTCCTTCTCCATCCCATGTCCTCCTTCTTCTCCATCCCATATTCTCCATCCCATGTCCTCCTTCTTCTCCATCCCATGTCCTCCTTCTCCATCCCATGTCCTCCTCCTTCTCCATCCCATATTCTCCATCCCATGTCCTCCTTCTTCTCCATCCCATATTCTCCATCCCATGTCCTCCTTCTTCTCCATCCCATCTCCTCCATCCCATGTCCTCCTTCTTCTCCATCCCATCTCCTCCATCCCATGTCCTCCTTCTTCTCCATCCCATGTCCTCCTTCTTCTCCATCCCATATTCTCCATTCCATGTCCTCCTTCTTCTCCATCCCATGTCCTCCTTCTTCTCCATCCCATGTCCTCCTTCTCCATCCCATATTCTCCATCCCATGTCCTCCTTCTTCTCCATCCCATGTCCTCCTTCTCCATCCCATATTCTCCATCCCATGTCCTCCTTCTTCTCCATCCCATGCCCTCCTTCTTCTCCATCCCATATTCTCCATCCCATGTCCTCCTTCTTCTCCATCCCATCTCCTCCATCCCATGTCCTCCTTCTTCTCCATCCCATATTCCCCATCCCATGTCCTCCTCATTCTCCATCCCATGTCCTCCTTCTTCTCCATCCCATATTCTCCATCCCATGTCCTCCTTCTTCTCCATCCCATGTCCTCCTTCTTCTCCATCCCATGTCCTCCTTCTTCTCCATCCCATATTCTCCATCCCATGTCCTCCTTCTTCTCCATCCCATGTCCTCCTTCTTCTCCATCCCATATTCTCCATCCCATGTCCTCCTTCTTCTCCATCCCATGTCCTCCTTCTTCTCCATCCCATATTCTCCATCCCATGTCCTCCTCCTTCTCCATCCCATGTCCTCCTTCTTCTCCATCCCATATTCTCCATCCCATGTCCTCCTTCTTCTCCATCCCATGTCCTCCTTCTTCTCCATCCCATGTCCTCCTTCTTCTCCATCCCATATTCTCCATCCCATGTCCTCCTTCTTCTCCATCCCATGTCCTCCTTCTTCTCCATCCCATATTCTCCATCCCATGTCCTCCTTCTTCTCCATCCCATGTCCTCCTTCTTCTCCATCCCATATTCTCCATCCCATGTCCTCCTTCTTCTCCATCCCATGTCCTCCTTCTTCTCCATCCCATGTCCTCCTTCTTCTCCATCCCATATTCTCCATCCCATGTCCTCCTTCTTCTCCATCCCATGCCCTCCTTCTTCTCCATCCCATATTCTCCATCCCATGTCCTCCTTCTTCTCCATCCCATATTCTCCATCCCATGTCCTCCTTCTTCTCCATCCCATATTCTCCATCCCATGTCCTCCTTCTTCTCCATCCCATATTCTCCATCCCATGTCCTCCTTCCTCTCCATCCCATGTCCTCCTTCTCCATCCCATGTCCTCCTTCTTCTCCATCCCATATTCTCCATCCCATGTCCTCCTTCTTCTCCATCCCATATTCTCCATCCCATGTCCTCCTTCTTCTCCATCCCATCTCCTCCATCCCATGTCCTCCTTCTTCTCCATCCCATCTCCTCCATCCCATGTCCTCCTTCTTCTCCATCCCATATTCTCCATCCCATGTCCTCCTTCTTCTCCATCCCATGTCCTCCTTCTTCTCCATCCCATGTCCTCCTTCTCCATCCCATATTCTCCATCCCATGTCCTCCTTCTTCTCCATCCCATGTCCTCCTTCTCCATCCCATATTCTCCATCCCATGTCCTCCTTCTTCTCCATCCCATGCCCTCCTTCTTCTCCATCCCATATTCTCCATCCCATGTCCTCCTTCTTCTCCATCCCATGCCCTCCTTCTTCTCCATCCCATATTCTCCATCCCATGTCCTCCTTCTTCTCCATCCCATCTCCTCCATCCCATGTCCTCCTTCTTCTCCATCCCATATTCCCCATCCCATGTCCTCCTCCTTCTCCATCCCATGTCCTCCTTCTTCTCCATCCCATATTCTCCATCCCATGTCCTCCTTCTTCTCCATCCCATGTCCTCCTTCTTCTCCATCCCATATTCTCCATCCCATGTCCTCCTTCTTCTCCATCCCATGCCCTCCTTCTTCTCCATCCCATATTCTCCATCCCATGTCCTCCTTCTTCTCCATCCCATCTCCTCCATCCCATGTCCTCCTTCTTCTCCATCCCATATTCTCCATCCCATGTCCTCCTTCTTCCCCATCCCATATTCTCCATCCCATGTCCTCCTTCTTCTCCATCCCATGTCCTCCTTCTTCTCCATCCCATATTCTCCATCCCATGTCCTCCTTCTTCTCCATCCCATGTCCTCCTTCTTCTCCATCCCATATTCTCCATCCCATGTCCTCCTTCTTCTCCATCCCATATTCTCCATCCCATGTCCTCCTTCCTCTCCATCCCATGTCCTCCTTCTCCATCCCATGTCCTCCTTCTTCTCCATCCCATATTCTCCATCCCATGTCCTCCTTCTTCTCCATCCCATATTCTCCATCCCATGTCCTCCTTCTTCTCCATCCCATCTCCTCCATCCCATGTCCTCCTTCTTCTCCATCCCATCTCCTCCATCCCATGTCCTCCTTCTTCTCCATCCCATATTCTCCATCCCATGTCCTCCTTCTTCTCCATCCCATGTCCTCCTTCTTCTCCATCCCATGTCCTCCTTCTCCATCCCATATTCTCCATCCCATGTCCTCCTTCTTCTCCATCCCATGTCCTCCTTCTCCATCCCATATTCTCCATCCCATGTCCTCCTTCTTCTCCATCCCATGCCCTCCTTCTTCTCCATCCCATATTCTCCATCCCATGTCCTCCTTCTTCTCCATCCCATGCCCTCCTTCTTCTCCATCCCATATTCTCCATCCCATGTCCTCCTTCTTCTCCATCCCATCTCCTCCATCCCATGTCCTCCTTCTTCTCCATCCCATATTCCCCATCCCATGTCCTCCTCCTTCTCCATCCCATGTCCTCCTTCTTCTCCATCCCATATTCTCCATCCCATGTCCTCCTTCTTCTCCATCCCATGTCCTCCTTCTTCTCCATCCCATATTCTCCATCCCATGTCCTCCTTCTTCTCCATCCCATGCCCTCCTTCTTCTCCATCCCATATTCTCCATCCCATGTCCTCCTTCTTCTCCATCCCATCTCCTCCATCCCATGTCCTCCTTCTTCTCCATCCCATATTCTCCATCCCATGTCCTCCTTCTTCTCCATCCCATATTCTCCATCCCATGTCCTCCTTCTTCTCCATCCCATCTCCTCCATCCCATGTCCTCCTTCTTCTCCATCCCATCTCCTCCATCCCATGTCCTCCTTCTTCTCCATCCCATATTCTCCATCCCATGTCCTCCTTCTTCTCCATCCCATGTCCTCCTTCTTCTCCATGCCATATTCTCCATCCCATGTCCTCCTTCTTCTCCATCCCATCTCCTCCTTCTTCTCCATCCCATATTCTCCATCCCATGTCCTCCTTCTTCTCCATCCCATCTCCTCCTTCTTCTCCATCCCATGTCCTCCTTCTTCTCCATCCCATGTCCTCCTTCTTCTCCATCCCATATTCTCCATCCCATGTCCTCCTTCTTCTCCATCCCATCTCCTCCTTCTTCTCCATCCCATGTCCTCCTTCTCCATCCCATATTCTCCATCCCATGTCCTCCTTCTTCTCCATCCCATATTCTCCATCCCATGTCCTCCTTCTTCTCCATCCCATCTCCTCCATCCCATGTCCTCCTTCTTCTCCATCCCATATTCTCCATCCCATGTTCTCCTTCTTCTCCATCCCATATTCAACATCCCATGTCCTCCTTCTTCTCCATCCCATGTCCTCCTTCTCCATCCCATGTCCTCCTTCTTCTCCATCCCATATTCTCCATCCCATGTCCTCCTTCTTCTCCATCCCATATTCTCCATCCCATGTCCTCCTTCTTCTCCATCCCATCTCCTCCATCCCATGTCCTCCTTCTTCTCCATCCCATCTCCTCCATCCCATGTCCTCCATCTTCTCCATCCCATATTCTCCATCCCATGTCCTCCTTCTTCTCCATCCCATGTCCTCCTTCTTCTCCATGCCATATTCTCCATCCCATGTCCTCCTTCTTCTCCATCCCATCTCCTCCTTCTTCTCCATCCCATATTCTCCATCCCATGTCCTCCTTCTTCTCCATCCCATGTCCTCCTTCTTCTCCATCCCATGTCCTCCTTCTTCTCCATCCCATGTCCTCCTTCTTCTCCATCCCATATTCTCCATCCCATGTCCTCCTTCTTCTCCATCCCATCTCCTCCTTCTTCTCCATCCCATATTCTCCATCCCATCTCCTCCTTCTTCTCCATCCCATATTCTCCATCCCATCTCCTCCTTCTTCTCCATCCCATCTCCTCCTTCTTCTCCATCCCATATTCTCCATCCCATGTCCTCCTTCTTCTCCATCCCATCTCCTCCATCCCATGTCCTCCTTTTTCTCCATCTCATGTCCTCTTGCAATCCCATCTCCTCCATCCCATCATGTACTCCTACTCTAGTCCCATTTTCTCCATCCCACATCCTCCACCTCCTTTTCCAGTCCCATCTTCTCCATCCCATGTAACCCTCCTCCTGCAGTCCCATCTCCTCCATCCCATGTACTCCTCCTCCAGTCCCATCTCCCCCATCCCACGACCTCCTCCAGTCGCATCTCCTCTATTCCATGTCTTCCTCCTCCTTCAGTCCCATCTCTTCCACCCCATTCCTCCTCCAGTCCCATCTCCTCCATCCCATTCCTCCTCCAGTCCCATCTCTTCCACCTCATTCCTCTCCCAGTCCCATCTCCTCCATCCTATTCCTCCTCCAGTCCCATCTCCTCCATCCCATTCCTCCTCCAGTCCCATCTCCTCCATCCCATGTACTCCTACTTTGGTCCCATATAATATAACATAAAATAATGATGGACTATCATTTACCCAGAACTTTATTTATACACATCGATGTATATTTCTGTTACTTTTCCCCTCATTTGTAACTATGTATACATTTCTCCTGTATACATTTCTCCTGTATACATTTCCCCTGTATACATTTCCCCTGTATACATTTCCCCTGTATACATTTCTCCTGTATACATTTCCCCTGTATACATTTCTCCTGTATACATTTCTCCTGTATACATTTCCCCTGTATACATTTCTCCTGTATACATTTCTCCTGTATACATTTCCCCTGTATACATTTCTCCTGTATACATTTCTCCTGTATACATTTCCCCTGTATACATTTCTCCTGTATACATTTCCCCTGTATACATTTCCCCTGTATACATTTCTCCTGTATACATTTCTCCCGTATACATTTCTCCTGTATACATTTCCCCTGTATACATTTCTCCTGTATACATTTCCCCTGTATACATTTCTCCTGTATACATTTCTCCTGTATACATTGCTCCTGTATACATTTCTCCTGTATACATTTCCCCTGTATACATTTCTCCTGTATACATTTCCCCTGTATACATTTCTCCTGTATACATTTCTCCTGTATACATTTCCCCTGTATACATTTCCCCTGTATACATTTCTCCTGTATACATTTCCCCTGTATACATTTCTCCTGTATACATTTCTCCTGTATACATTTCCCCTGTATACATTTCTCCTGTATACATTTCCCCTGTATACATTTCTCCTGTATACATTTCCCCTGTATACATTTCTCCTGTATACATTTCTCCTGTATACATTTCCCCTGTATACATTTCTCCTGTATACATTTCCCCTGTATACATTTCTCCTGTATACATTTCCCCTGTATACATTTCTCCTGTATACATTTCTCCTGTATACATTTCCCCTGTATACATTTCTCCTGTATACATTTCCCCTGTATACATTTCCCCTGTATACATTTCTCCTGTATACATTTCTCCTGTATACATTTCTCCTGTATACATTTCCCCTGTATACATTTCTCCTGTATACATTTCCCCTGTATACATTTCCCCTGTATACATTTCTCCTGTATACATTTCCCCTGTATACATTTCTCCTGTATACATTTCCCCTGTATACATTTCCCCTGTATACATTTCTCCTGTATACATTTCTCCTGTATACATTTCCTCTTAGCCCAAATAATAATGATGGGCCGTATACAGAGAGGAGGAAATGATTGTTTGTAAATAAAAGATTTGCTACAAATAAATAGAAAAGTCAAACGATCATCTCTGATATTTATAAACATCCAATCTCCCGCTAATCATTATTATTTTATTTGTAAACAAATCCCCACAAATGTCATTCCCATCCTCCCGCAGAACTCCATGTGCTACTTCTCCTCTGTCCCCTGTCATCAATGGCGGCCATTCACACGCCGATATTATCCTACAAATCCTCCGACAATAATATCGTATCCAGCAGATACAGAAAGGGAACGCGTTTCGCTATTGACTGATCTCCATGTAAACTGATTATTCCTATTGAAGTTATATACATTGAAGTCCCCGCCTTTTCTGGTACAAGAAAAAAAAATCATTTTTTATTTTTTAAATACTTAGAACCTCCAAATATTATATATATATATGTATATTAGCGGAGACCCTAGAGAATAAAATGGCGATCCTTGCAATTTTTTATGTCGCATGGTATTTGCACAGCGGTTTTTATAAACTCATTTTTTTGGGGGGGACAGAATTATTTTTAATTCATTTTACTGCAAAAAAAATGACTAAAATACCCAATTGTTTTGGTAAAATTGGTAAGATGATGTTACCCAACATGTCACACCTGTGCGGCGCTGACAAACTACGATACTTAAAAATCTCCATAGGCGACATTTTACAAATATTTCCAGGTTACCAGTTTAGAGATACAGAGGAGATCCGGTGATAGAACCGTCGCTCTCGCTCTGACGCTCATGGCGTTACGTCACGTGTGATGCGATCGCTGTTTACGTAGGCGTTCGCTTCAGTGAGCTCAGAGGGATGGAGGTGCTTTACATTTTTTTTTTTTATCACTTCTATTCCTATTACAAGGAATGTAAACCTCCCCTGTATATAATATAAGGAATGAAAGGTCCTCTCTATGGAGAGATCTGAAGTCTATAAGACCCCAAATCTCTCCTCTGAAAGCAAAAGATTTTTTAAAAATCTGGATCTTTTGGTTTAAAAAAAAAAAAAAAAAAAAAACAGATTACTTCCCTAGACCGGAAGTAATGTCATGACCTCACTCTGGTCCTCCAAGATCATAGAGGTGTCTAAACTTTCTAAAAAAAGGGCCAGCTTACTATCCTTAAAACTTTAGGGGGGGGGGGGAGGGTGCGGACTGTGCCCATCGGGAGTAGAAAATGTCCCAGCATCAGCTAGAGAAAACATTGCTCCATCCATGGTGTCAGTGAAAGGAACTGTGCCCCAATGTTTGTGTCATTGGGAGGAATTATGCCCCATTATTCATGTAATTTCACCCCATCGTTGGTGTAATTGATAGGAATAGTGCCCCATCATTGGTGTCAGTGGGAGGAATAGTGCCCCATCATTGATGTCAGTGGGAGGAATAGTGCCCCATCATTGGTGTCAGTGGGAGGAATAGTGTCCCATCATTGGTGTCAGTGGGAGGAATAGTGCCCCATCATTGGTGTCAGTGGGAGGAATAGTGTCCCATCATTGATGTCAGTGGGAGGAATAGTGTCCCATCATTGATGTCAGTGGGAGGAATAGTGTCCCATCATTGGTGTCAGTGGGAGGAATAGTGTCCTATCATTGATGTCACTGGGAGGAATAGTGCCCCATCATTGGTGTCAGTGGGAGGAATAGTGCCCCATCATTGATGTCAGTGGGAGGAATAGTGCCCCATCATTGGTGTCAGTGGGAGGAATAGTGCCCCATCATTGGTGTCAGTGGGAGGAATAGTGCCCCATCATTGATGTCAGTGGGAGGAATAGTGTCCCATCATTGGTGTCAGTGGGAGGAATAGTGCCCCATCATTGATGTCAGTGGGAGGAATAGTGCCCCATCATTGGTGTCAGTGGGTGGAATAGTGTCCCATCATTGGTGTCAGTGGTAGGAATAGTGCCCCATCATTGGTGTCAGTGGGAGGAATAGTGTCCCATCATTGGTGTCAGTGGGAGGAGTGGTGCCCCATCATTGGTATCTGTGGGAGGAATAGTGTCCCATCATCGGTGTCAGTGGGTTGAATAGTGCCCCATCATTGGTGTCAGTGGGAGGAATAGTGCCCCATCATTGGTGTCAGTGGGAGGAATAGTGTCCCATCATTGGTGTCAGTGGGAGGAATAGTGTCCCATCATTGGTGTCAGTGGGAGGAATAGTGCCCCATCATTGGTGTCAGTGGGAGGAATAGTGTCCCATCATTGGTGTCAGTGGGAGGAATAGTGCCCCGTCATTGGTGTCAGTGGGAGGAATAGTGCCCCATCAGTGGTGTCAGTGGGAGGAATAGTGCCCCATCATTGGTATCAGTGGGGGGAATAGTGTCCCATCATTGGTGTCAGTGGGAGGAATAGTGCCCCATCATTGGTGTCAGTGGGAGGAATAGTGCCCCATCATTGGTGTCAGTGGGAGGAATAGTGCCCCATCATTGGTGTCAGTGGGAGGAATAGTGCCCCATCATTGGTGTCAGTGGGAGGAATAGTGTCCCATCATTGGTGTCATTGGGAGGAATTGTGCCCCATTTTTTGAGTCATTGCACCCTATTGTTGGTGTCATTGGGAGGAATAGTGTCCCATTATTGGTATCATTTGGAGGAATAGTGTCCCATCATTGATGTCATTGCGCCCCAACGTTGCTGGTATTGGTAGGAATTGCGTCCCATTGTTGGTGTCATTGGGAGAAATTGTGCCCCTTTCTTGGTATCAGTGATGGAAATAGTGCCCCATGGGTTGGATATAAGCAAGTATCCATCCCCCGGGCTGCAGTTTGGAGACCACTGTCCTAGATCATAGAGATGATCAGAGAAGGATCTGGTCTCTGTTCGCCTCTTTATCCAGCCGTCGGATCGTTTCCTGGGCTCGCTGGTAGAAGCGGTAAGCCCGAGAAACACAGACGATCGGTGGGAGGAGGGGGGGGGCCCTGCCGCTGCTTCAGAAAGCCATCTAGCAGCTAATTAGTCACTCAGATCGCTTTCATGAGAAAGAAACGCCGGCTGAAAAAAAAAAATACTGGGGTGATAGAGGAAAGCTTCACCCGTAACCCCGATAAACCGCTTCAGAGCCGCAACGTATAGATTGTATTGCAGTCAGCAAGCGTTTAATAAACATTACTTTATTAAATATTGATATCAATAAAATCGCTCTGTGTGTTTTTTTCAGGGCAATCTTTAATATTGATTAGACCCTGGGCAAACATTTTCTTGGGCCCTCCAAAATCCACCTATTGCCTATTTACAGGCAGTGCGGGGCTCAAGGGACAGCTGCTTTGGGCCCCACAACAATGACTGGGCCCGGGGCAGCTGCCCCTTTTGCCCTGTGTTAAAGATGGCCCTGGGTTTATTGCTTGATTGGTTCAGATGATCAGAATTCAGGGGCTGTGATCAGGGGATCACAGCCCCTGAAATGCGTTGGCTTTGCATGGAATAATTTCTCTAATTATTGATTTAATAATACCTTTTGTATTTTTATTTTATTAATTGTGTGGTAAAAGTATTTATATACGGTATATATGAATTTTTATTTTATTTTTTTGGATGTTGCATATTAGCCCTGCCAAAGGGGGTGGAGTTGTATTTTTTTAATTTTATAAAATAAATAATCATATATAAAAACATATTAGCCCTGATGAAGGGGATGTAGTCACAACCCCTAAAACGCGTTGGCTTTGCAAACAATCATTTCTCTAATCATTGATTTAATACCTTTGTATTTTTATTTTTATTAATCGTGTGGTAAAATTATTTATGCCGTATAGAAGATTTTTTTTTTTTTATATATATTTTTGCCAAAGGGGGTGGAGTTATAACGCCTGTATTTTTATTTTTTTAATTGTATGTGATAATAATAATATATAAAAAATGTTATTCTTTTTTTGGATGTTACATTATTAGCCCTGATAAAGGGGGTGGAGTCACAGCCCCTGAAATGCATTGGCTTTGTATACAATCATTTCTCTAAGTATTGATTTAATACATTTGTATTTTTTTTTTATTAAGCCTGTGGTAAAAATATTTATATATAAGAACTTTTTTTTATATTTTTGGATGTTCTGCCAAAGAGGCAGGAGATATAATCCCTGTATTTGTTATTTTTTTAATTGTATTGTATAAATAATCATATATAAAAAATTGTATTATATTTTTGGTTGTTACATATTAGACCTGATGAAGGGGGCCCATGAAACACATTGGCTTTGCATACAATCATTTCTCTAATTATTGATTTAATACCTTTTTTTTTATTTTATTAATTGTGTAGTAAAAGTATTTATATAATTTTTTTATATTTTTGGTTGTTACATATTATCCCTGCCAAAGGGAGTGGAGTTATAACCCCCTGTATTTTAATTTTTTCATTATTATTAATTATTATTATTATTATATTATTTAATATGTAACGCCAAAAAAAAATAATAAGTTTTGATATATGATTATTGATACCATACAATTAAAAAAAATAACTCCACCCCTTTTGCAGGGGTGATATGTAACTTTCAAAAATATTTTTAAAAAAATTCAAATATCTAGTTACTTTTACCACACGATTATTAAAATAAAAATACATTTTAAAAAATACAAAAATACAAAATCAATACATATATAATAATATACTATTATTTATTATTGTTATATATTTGATTTTTTTCTTATATTTTTGGATGTTACATATTAGCCCTGCCAAAGGGGTGGAGCTATATTTTGTTAATTGTATGTTATGAATATTCATATATAAAAAATATATGTAAATATTTTTTGGATGTTACACATTAGCCCTGATTAAGGGGGTGGAGTCACAGCCCCTGAAACATGATTGCTTTGTATGCAATAATTTCTCTAATTATTGATTTAATACCTTTGGATTTTTATTTTATTGATCGTGTAGTAAAAGTATTTATATAAAATATTTTTTTTATATTAGTGGATGGTAAATATTAGTCCTGTCAAAGGGGGCGGAGTTATATTTTTTTAATGGTATGTTATATATAAAAACATTTGACATTTATTTTGGATGTTACATATTAGTCCTGCCAAAGGGGGTGGAGTTATAAAACCTGTATTTTTATTTTTTCATTATTATTTTTATATTTAATAAGTAACACCAAAAAAAAATTATAAAATGTTTTTATATATGATTATTCATACCATACAATTGAAAAAAAAAATAACTCCACCCCTTTGGCAGGGGTGAAATGTAACTTTCAAAAATATTTTTAAAAAATTCAAATATCTAGTTTGTTTTACCACACGATTATTAAAATAAAAATACATAAAAAAAATACAAAAATACAAAATCAATACATATATAATAATATACTATTATTTATTATTGTTATGTATTTGAATTTTTTTCTTATGTTTTTGGATGTTACATATTAGCCCTGCCAAAGGGGTGGAGCTATATTTTTTTCATTGTATGTTATGAATATTCATATATAAAAAATATATATAGATATATATTTTGGATGTTACACATTAGCCCTGATGAAGGGGGTGGAATCACAGCCCCTAAAACACGTTGGCTTAGCTTACAATCATTTCTCTAGTTATTGATTTTGTATTTTTGTTTTATAGTTTTATTTTAATAATCGTGTGGTCAAAGTATTTATATATTTGAAATTTTTTTTTAAATATTTTGGATGTTACATATTAGCCCGGCCAAAGGGGGTGGAGTTACAGTATAACCCCTGTATTTTTATTTTTTTAATTGTATGGTATAAATAATCATATATAAAAACATTTTATATTTTTTTGGATTTTACATTTTAGCTCTGATGAGGGGGGTGGAGTCAAAGCCCCTGACACATGTTGGCTTAGCATACAATAATTTCTCTAGTTATTGATTATGTATTTTTGTATTTTTTTTTAATATTTTTATTTTAATAATTGTGTGGTAAAAGTGTTTATATATTTGAATATTTTTTTAAATATTTTTAAAAGTTTCATATCAGCCCTGCCAAAAGGGTGGAGTTATTTTTTTTAATTGTATGGTATAAATAATCATATATAAAAATATTTTATTATTTTTTTTTGGATGTTACATATTAGCCCTGCCAAAGGGGTGGAGCTATATGTTTTTAATTGTATGTTATGAATATTCATATATGAAAAATATATATAGATATATATTTTGGATGTTACACATTAGCCCTGATTAAGGGGGTGGAGTCACAGCCCCTGAAACATGATCGCTTTGTATGCAATAATTTCTCTAATTATTGATTTAATACCTTTGGATTTTTATTTTATTAATCGTGTAGTAAAAGTATTTATATAAAATATTTTTTTTTTATATTTTTGGATGTTACATTTTAGCCCTGCCAAAGGGGGTGGAGTTATAACCCCTGTATTTTTATTTTTTCGTTATTATTATTATAGTTAATAAGTAATGCCAAAAAAAATAATAAAATGTTTTTATATATGATTATTCATACCATACAATTAAAAAAAAAAAAAATAACCCCACCCCATTGGCAGGGGTAAAATGTAACTTTCAAAAATATTTAAAAAAAAATTCAAATATCTAGTTTGTTTTACCACACGATTATTAAAATAAAAATACATTAAAAAAAATACAAAAATACAAAAGGGGGCCCATGAAACACATTGGCTTTGCATACAATCATTTCTCTAATTATTGATTTGATACCTTTTTTTTTATTTCATTAATCATGTGATAAAAGTATTTATATCATTTTTTTTATATTTTTGGTTGTTACATATTAGCCCTGCCAAAAGGGAGTGGAGTTATAACCCCCTGTATTTTTATTTTTTCATTATTATTATTATTATATTTAATATGTAACGCCAAAAAAAATAATAAAATGTTTTGATATATGATTATTGATACCATACAATTAAAAAAAATAACTCCACCCCTTTGGCAGGGGTGATATGTAACTTTCAAAAATATTTAAAAAAAAATCAAATATCTAGTTTGTTTTACCACACGATTATTAAAATAAAAATACATTAAAAAAATACAAAATCAATACATATATAATAATATACTATTATTTATTATTGTTATATATTTGAATTTTTTTCTTATTTTTGGATGTTACATATTAGCCCTGCCAAAGGGGTGGAGCTATATTTTTTTAATTGTATGTTATCAATATTCATATATAAAAAATATATGTATATATTTTTTGGATGTTACACATTAGCCCTGATTAAGGGGGTGGAGTCACAGCCCCTGAAACACGATTGCTTTGTATAAAATAATTTCTCTAATTATTGATTTAATACCTTTTTGGATTTTTATTTTATTAATTGTGTAGTAAAAGAATTTATATAAAATATTTTTTTTTATATTAGTGGATGGTAAATATTAGCCCTGTCAAAGAGGGTGGAGTTATATTTTTTTAATTGTATGTTATATATAATCATATATAAAAACATTTGAATATTTTTTGGGATGTTACATATTAGCCCTGCCAAAGGGGGTGGAGTTATAACCCCTGTATTTTATTTTTTTCATTATTATTATTATTATATTTAATAAGTAACACCAAAAAAAATTATAAAATGTTTTTATATATGATTATTTATACCATACAATTAAAAAAAAAAAATAACTCCACCCCTTTCGCAGTGGTGATATGTAACTTTCAAAAATAATTTAAAAAAATTCAAATATCTAGTTACTTTTCTCGCACGATTATTAAAATTAAAAATACATTTAAAAAATACAAAACAATACATATATAATAATATACAATTATTTATTATTGTTATATATTTGAGTTTTTTTTTTATTTTTGGTTGTTACATATTAGACCTGATGCAGGGGGCCCATGAAACACATTGGCTTTGCATACAATCATTTCTCTAATTATTGATTTAATACCTTTTTTTTATTTTATTAATCGTGTGGTAAAAGTATTTATATAATTTTTTTTTATATTTTTGGTTGTTACATATTAGACCTGCCAAAGGGAGTGGCATTATAACCCCCTGTATTTTTATTTTTTCATTATTATTATTATATTTAATTTCAATATCTCTTTATTTTAATTTTTCACATAACAAAATAATATACAAACCACAAAAAAATAGTACAAAATCCAGTAGCAAAAACAAGAACAACATTGTTGCAGTAAATTTGTCAGTTATAACATTATACTACCAGAGGAAAAGGAAGAGAAAAAAAAAAAAAGAAAAAAAAAAAAAAAGAAAAAAAAAAAAAAAGAAACAACCACTCCTCCCCTGTATTTTGGATGTTACATATTAGCTCTGCCAAAGGTGGTGGAGTTATAACCCCTGTATTTTTATTTTTTCTTTATTATTATTATATTTAATATGTAACACCAAAAAAAAAATATAAAATGTTTTTATATATGATTATTCATACCATACAATTAAAAAAAATAACTCCACCCCTTTGGCAGGGGTGATATGTAACTTTCAAAAATATTTTTAAAAAATTCAAATATCTAGTTTGTTTTGCCGCACGATTATTAAAATAAAAATACGTTAAAAAAATACAAAATCAATACATATATAATAATATACTATTATTTATTATTGTTATATATTTGAATTTTTTTCTTATATTTTTGGATGTTACATATTAGCCCTGCCAAAGGGGTGGAGCTATATTTTTTTAATTGTATGTTATGAATATTCATATATAAAAAATATATGTATATATTTTTTGGATGTTACACCTTAGCCCTGATTAAAGGGGTGGAGTCACAGCCCCTGAAACACGATCGCTTTGCATGCAATAATTTCTCTAATTATTGATTTAATACCTTTTGGATTTTTATTTTATTAATCGTGTAGTAAAAGTATTTATATAAAATCATTTTTTTTTATATTAATGATGTTACATATTAGTCCTGCCAAAGGGGGTGGAGTTATAAAACCTGTATTTTTATTTTTTTCATTATTATTTTCATATTTAATAAGTAACACCAAAAAAAAAATATATAAAATGTTTTTATATATGATTATTCATACCATACAATTAAAAAAAATAACTCCACTCCTTTGGCAGGGGTGATATGTAACTTTCAAAAATATTTAAAAAAAATTCAAATATCTACTTACTTTTACCACACGATTATTAAAATAAAGATACATTTAAAAAAAATAAAATAATACAAAATCAATACATATATAATAATATACTATTCTGTATTATTGTTATATATTTGAATTTTTTTCTTATATTTTTGGATGTTACATATTAGCCCTGCCAAAGGGGTGGAGCTATATTTTTTTAATTGTATGTTATATATAATCATATATAAAAACATTTGAAATTTTTTTTGGATGTTACATGTTAGTTACATAATTGTATGTTATGAATATTCATATATATAAAAAAAAATATAGATATATCTATATATATATATCTATATCTATATATATATATATATATATATATATATATATATATATATATATATATATATATATATATATATATATATATATATATATTAATATATATATAATATAATATAAATTGTATATTATAATATATATAATAATACATAATAAATTGTATATTAATATATATAATATAATATAAATTATATTATAAATATATATATAATATATATATAATATATTATATATTGGATATATATATATATATATATATATATATATATATATATATATATTGGATGTTACACATTAGCCATGATTAAGGGGGTGGAGTCGCAGCCCCTGAAACGCGTTGGCTTCACATAAATCATTGAAATAAACCCGTGTTTAGACTCGAATATTCCGACGTGGAGCTTCCCTGAGTCCTTCAGATAAACTCCATCTAATAATATCCATAAATAGGTGCAATCTGCGATTCTCTGAGGCCGCGGTCCCAATGGGCCGCCTTGTATTTCAGGAAAAGCGCGGAGCTTGGCCCGCCTTGGATGGCGCCTTTGTTCAAGGTAGATCTGGCACTAATTGAAGTTTACGGGAGCACAATATCTGTTCTGGCATATGTAGGAGAGTGTGAAGCAATACGAGGAAATTGGATTATAGGGCTCCTGGCCAAACAAGAATCCAGAAAAAAAAGAAAAGGAACAGCGAGGTTATAATGGGGACGCCGGCGAGCTTCGAATCGCTTGACTGGATAACAGATGGTCCTCCAGTCTGTCATCCTGATAGGTGCTTCACTAAAGCGGCGTTCGGCAGTAAACCTTACACACCGCGCTCTGGTCGGGGATTGTTACATAATTGCGGCACAGGTCTGGACAAGAAAAGGAACAAATCCGTTAAAGAAGGTTATATTAAACCCAGCTGGGCGTGAGAGCGAGGCTATATATAAAGTCCCAAGATGGTTAGCGGGTCTTGTATATCGATTGTCTGATGTAGGGACATCTTCTGCTGCCTTGTAGCCACGGGGAACGAAACTTTGATCTGGTTGGTTGCTCTGTGGCAATACGGACAGTTCTTCAACGTAGACTGGAGAATGGAAAGAATCCTGGCGGCAAATTAGAGGCCACCATGTGCTTCAAGGTATCAACTGCTGTTTACGATGCCCCCTGGTAGGGGACTTGGACTCACCTGAGGCCCAAAATCTAAGTGGCAGTTGGTTTTCACTGGAGCTCCTGATGGTAGAGATGGGCTGGGAACCCTAGTGTTACTTTACTGCAAACTAACACCAAGTCGGGGCCCTCAGGAGCACCAAACAAAGAAGCTACAGGAGGGGTGAGGTCCAGGCAGAGATTGGGGTAGGCAGCAGGTTAGAAAGTACTCAGGTCGAGGTAGAAGTCCAGGCAGGCAGCAGGCTAGAGAGCAGTCCAATTCAGTCATTGGTTGAGGTAGGCAGCAGACTAGAGAGTAGTCGGGTCAGAGCAGAAATTGAAGTAGGCAGCAGGCTAAAGAGTAGACAGGTTGAATCAGAGATCAAGATAGGCAGCAGACTAGAGAGAAGTCAGGTCAGAACAGAGATTGAGGTAGGCAGCAGGTTATGGAGTAGTCAGGTTCAAGCAGAAATTGACGTAGGCAGCAGGCTAGAGAGTAGACAGGTTGGAGCAGAGACTGAGGTAGGCAGCAGGGTATGGTGTAGTCAGGTCCGAAAAGAGGTCAAGGTAGGCAGCATGCTAGAGAGTAGTCAGGTCAGAACAGAGATTGAGGTAGGCAGCAGGCTAGAGAGTAGTCCAATTCAGGCATAGGTCGAGGTAGGCAGCAGACTAGAGAGTAGACAGGTTGAATCAGAGATGGAGGTAGGCAGCAGACTAGAGAGTAGATGGGTTGAATCAGAGATCGAGGTAGGCAGCAGGCTAGAGAGTAGACAAGTTGAATTGGAGATCGAGGTAGGCAGCAGGTTATGGAGTAGTCAGGTTCAAGCAGAAATTGACGTAGGCAGCAGGCTAGAGAGTAGACAGGTGGGAGAAGAGATTGAGGTAGGCAGCAGGGTATAGTGTAGTCAGGTCTGAAAAGAGGTCAAGGTAGACAGAATGCTAGAGAGTAGTCAGACCAGAGCAGAGGTCAAGGCAGGCAGCGGATGAGAGAGTAGTTAAGTCCAGGCAGAGGTCTGGGTAGGCAGCAGGTGAAAGAGTAGTCAGGCCCAGGCAGAGGTTAAGGAAGGTAGCAAGCAAGAGAACAGTCAGACCACAGTGTATATGTGGACACCCCGGATTCAGTGCCCCTCCTCCATGACTGCCACCTAAGGCAGTCGGCTGAACTTGTCGTATGATAGGAAGGCCCCCCCCCCCCACCTGCTAATAGACAGATCAGGAGCTCTGACTTCACCCTGACTCTGCATGATTCCTACGATTCACTGCCTGAGGGCTAGAGAAACATGGAGCAACCAGGGAATGTGGAGCAACCAGGAAAGTCTGAGCAACATCGTAACATGGTGCAACCAAGGAACATGAAGCAACCAGGAAACATGGAGCAACCAGGGAACATGGAGCAACCAAGGAACGTGGAGCAACCAAGGAACGTGGAGCAACCAGGGAACGTGGAGCAACCAGGGAACGTGGAGCAACCAGGGAACGTGGAGAAACCAGGGAACGTGGAGCAACCAGGAAAGGTGGAGCAACCAGGGAACATGGAGCAGTCAGGGAACTTGGAGCAGCCAGGATTCAGAATGTTGGAGCAGCCAGGAAACATGGAGCAACCAGTGACCATGTAGAGCAGGGGTGGGGAACCTTTTTTCTGCCAAGGGCCATTTGGGTATTTATAAAACCATTCAGGGGCCGAACAAAATGATCACCTTAAAAATTAGCCTGTTCTATTTGGTCAAACCATTTAATTAACTCACCCCTAATGTGATGGCTGCAACTGCTTCTCTTTGGTGAGGTGTGTGATGTTAGCTGGCATTGATGATGTTGCTACTCGCAACAGGTTTTCCAGGTTTGCGTCGGTCAGTCTGGAGCGCAGTCGACTTTTTTGTGGTAAGTTTTGAAAAGAACTGCTGGCGGGTAATGCTGGTGGGTATAGCTGGCTGGTACAGCTGTGGGTGGTACTGCTGGCTGGTACTGCTGTGGGTACTGCTGGCTCAGGCTGATACTGCTGTGGGTACTGCTGTCTCAGGCTGGTACTGTGCTGTAGGTACTGCTGGCTGGTACTGTTGTAGGTACTGCTGACTCTGGCTGATACTGCGGTAGGTACTGCTGGCTCTGGCTGGTACTGCTGGTTCTGCTGTAGGTACTGCTGGTTCTGGCTGGTACTGCTGTGTGTACTGCTGGTTCTGGCTGGTACTGCTGTGTGTACTGCTGGTTCTGGCTGGTACTGCTGTGTGTACTGCTGGTTCTGGCTGGTACTGCTGTGAGTACTGCTGGCTCTGGCTGGTACTGCTGTGAGTACTGCTGGTTCTGGCTGGTACTGCTGGCTCTGGCTGGTACTGCTGTGTGTGCTGCTGGCGGGAAATGCTGGCTAGAAGTGTAGCGGTGCCGTGCTGGAGGACGAGGTGATGTTTCCTGTATTGGTCACAGGCGGAGGGTATTTGCTATCACTCCGCCTGTGACTCACTCAGACTGCCATAACGGAGCAGGAACTATACAGGAAGCATCGGCTCTGTTCTGACAGATCAGCTGAGAGACACAGACTCAGCTGCACGGGGGGCCGGACCAAATGACTTCGGGGGCCGCATACGGCCCCCGAACCATAGGTTCCCCACCCCTGATGTAGAGCAACAAGGAACCTTGGAGCAACCAAAAAACATGGAGCAACCAGGGAACGTATGATAATACCAGTAATTGTAACAATAATAATAATGATCATGGTATTAATAATAATAATAATAATATAGATAATAATAATGATAATAGTAATAATAATAATAATAAAATAGATACTAGGACATAATAAAAATGATCATTGTATCAATAATAATAATAATAATAATATAGATAATAGGAGATAATAATAATAATAATAATATAGATAATTGGAGATAATAATAATAATAATATAGATAATTGGAGATAATAATAATAATAATAATAATAATAATAATAATAATAATAATAATAATAATATAGATAATTGGAGATAATAATAATAATAATAATATAGATAATTGGAGATAATAATAATAATAATATAGATAATTGGAGATAATAATAATAATATAGATAATTGGAGATAATAATAATAATAATAATATAGATAATTGGAGATAATAATAATAATATAGATAATTGGAGATAATAATAATAATAATAATAATAATAATAATAATAATATAGATAATTGGAGATAATAATAATAATAATAATAATAATAATAATATAGATAATTGGAGATAATAATAATGATAATAATATAGATAATTGGAGATAATAATAATAATAATATAGATAATTGGAGATAATAATAATAATAATAATAATAATATAGATAATTGGAGATAATAATAATGATAATAATATAGATAATTGGAGATAATAATAATAATATAGATAATTGGAGATAATAATAATAATAATAATAATATAGATAATTGGAGATAATAATAATAATAATAATATAGATAATTGGAGATAATAATAATAATATAGATAATTGGAGATAATAATAATAATAATAATAATAATATAGATAATTGGAGATAATAATAATAATAATAATATAGATAATTGGAGATAATAATAATGATAATAATATAGATAATTGGAGATAATAATAATAATAATATAGATAATTGGAGATAATAATAATAATAATAATAATATAGATAATTGGAGATAATAATAATGATAATAATATAGATAATTGGAGATAATAATAATAATATAGATAATTGGAGATAATAATAATAATAATAATATAGATAATTGGAGATAATAATAATAATAATAATAATAATATAGATAATTGGAGATAATAATAATAATAATAATATAGATAATTGGAGATAATAATAATAATATAGATAATTGGAGATAATAATAATAATAATAATAATAATAATAATAATAATAATATAGATAATTGGAGATAATAATAATAATATAGATAATTGGAGATAATAATAATATAGATAATTGGAGATAATAATAATAATATAGATAATTGGAGATAATAATAATAATAATATAGATAATTGGAGATAATAATAATAATATAGATAATTGGAGATAATAATAATGGAATCTATGTATATGTCTCCTGATTTTCCGGCACTTTCCTCCTCCTCTTTGGATTGGATGAGATGAAGAAATGGGAAGCGGCGGTTGGTGTTCAGGAAAAGGTGATGCTATAAATAAACAGATGGTAGTAAGTAGGTCATAGCGGGTGTAGTAAAGAAGCGCTGACTTTGATGCGGCATTAGAGCCGAGTGATCTCACAGTGTGCATAGAAGAAGATATTAGAGGAGCTTCACCTTCATCCCCCCTCCCCCCCCCCCCCAAATCCAGATAAAGGAGGAAAATCCCCGGTGAATCATTGTCCAATTTACCGGAATCCTCAATGCCAGAATCAGAATGAGGCCTTCAAAGCTGCACAGAGCCCGGCGAGGTCTTCCCAGCTCTGAGCATTTATGGTGTCACCGACAATTCCCATCATTGCACACCCTGGTGTCACTCCAACACTGGCTACCTGCTGAACTCCATTCATTTCTACAGCTCCCCTCCCCCGGCCTCCTCTGTGGGTCCTACTGGAGCCGGATTTCCAATCTCTTCCTGTTCTGTGTGATAATCGGAGATATTTCTGGAAAGTCTCCATTCTTTTCCCTGTCTATAGATATCCGAAGAATCCCGAATATTCCTAAAATAAGGTGAATTTAGGGAAGTAAATAGATGGTAGGTAGCGATCAATTTATTTAATTGGATACAAGCGGTGTCACTGATATTGGATCAGCCTCTGGCAGGCCATTAACAGCAGAGCACAGACTGGGAGAGGAGGGGAGCAGCACAAGGAGCCAATCAGGAGTTCTGACATGCTGACAGCAGGAGAGCTTAGAGTGACAGAGAGAAGAGCTCATCAGTCTTCTGCTTCTCCTTTACTGTCCACCATAATGTCAGTAGGGCAGAGATTGGTGTCAGTAGGGCAGAGATTGGTGTCAGTAGGGCAGAGATTGGTGTCAGTAGGGCAGAGATTGGTGTCAGTAGAGCAGTGGACAGTGTGGCCCTTCAGGGTTTAGTCTCGGGTCTGCCAAGCAGTGAGATGGTCTGAGGTCTGTGGCCCCCTCAGGGTTCAGTCTCAGGCCCACCATGCAGTGAGATGATCTGAGGTCGGTGGCCCCTCGGGGTTCAGTCTCAGGCCCACCATACAGTGAGATGATCTGAGGTCGGTGGCCCCTCGGGGTTCAGTCTCAGGCCCACCATACAGTGAGATGATTTCGGGATGAATGTTCGTGGCCCTTCAGAGTTCAGTCTGAGGTTCATCATGAAGGTCGGTGGCCCTTCAGGGTTCAGTCTCAGGTCTCCCATGCAGTGAGATGATCTGAGGTCGGTGGCCCCTCAGGGTTTAGTCTCAGGCCCACCATACAGTGAGATGATTTTGGGACAAATGTTCGTGGCCCTTCAGGGTTCAGTCTGAGGTTCATCATGAAGGTCGGTGGCCCTTCAGGGTTCAGTCTCAGGCCCATCATACAGTGAGATGATCTGAGGTGTGTGGCCCCTCGGGGTTCAGTCTCAGGCCCACCATGCAGTGAGATGATCTGAGGTCTGCCTTGCAGTGAGATGATCTGAGGTCTGTGGTCCCTCAGGGTTCAGTCTGAGGTCTGCCTTGCAGTGAGATGATCTGAGGTCTGCCTTGCAGTGAGATGATCTGAGGTCTGTAGCCCCTTAGGGTTCAGTCTCAGGCCCACCATGAAGTGAGATGATCTGAGGTCTGTGGTCCCTCAGGGTTCAGTCTGAGGTCTGCCTTGCAGTGAGATGATCTGAGGTCTGTGGCCCCTCGGGGTTCAGTCTCAGGCCCACCATGCAGTGAGATGATCTGAGGTCTGTGGTCCCTCAGGGTTCAGTCTGAGGTCTGCCTTGCAGTGAGATGATCTGAGGTCTGTGGCCCCTCGGGGTTCAGTCTCAGGCCCACCATGCAGTGAGATGATCTGAGGTCTGTGGCCCCTCAGGGTTCAGTCTCAGGCCCACCATGAAGTGAGATGATCTGAGGTCTGTGGCCCCTCAGGGTTCAGTCTCAGGCCCACCATGCAGTGAGATGATCTGAGGTCTGTGGCCCCTCAGGGTTCAGTGAGATGATTTTGGGACGAATGTTCGTGGCTCGGTTATTCCTCTATGGTAACGATGATCTCCGGTTCTCGCAGTCAGAGATAAATGAGCGCCGATGTCGCGGCGGCGCTGAGAGGAGACAGAAGATCCCCCGCTGGGCGCCCCTCCGTCAGACTATAATAAGCCGATCCATTGTGCTGAATCTGCAGTGCGTGTCACCATCCCCCGAACAATGGATAACAGAGGAAGAATGAGCGACCCCCCCCTCCCCCCCCCCCCCCCCGCTCTCACTGCGAGGACGGCGACAAAGATCTTCATTAAATCCAATCCAGGAGCGGCCGTCCCACTCTGTAATATCAGAGGAGACCCCGGAACGGGGGAGGGGACACGCGGGGTCACTCCGCCAATTATAAAAAATCCTCAAATTCTCATAAAATTCCCCCAATTTCCTTCCTTTGTTACATCTCAGTGCTGCGGATCTCCTGCTGCTTCTTTGCAGCCACTTCCCATCTACCTGAACTACCACTGTTATCGGGTCCAAGGTGTCATTAGCAGAGGAATGGTGGGGGTAGGGAGGTGGAGATAGTCAGGATGGGGGGGGGGGGGCCATGCTCAGTAACCCCCATCCTTTCCATGATGGTCGGGGGGGTGGGGAAGGAGAGCTCTGGAGAATGCTGTGAGCAGATCTGTGGTGCGGGAGGAGGCAGCGTTTCTACATTATAGACGTTCCCTCCCCCCATGTGATGAGGAGGGGGCGGCTCCATTCACAGCTCCTCCCCTCCACATGAAAACACTGCACCCGGGGCAGCTGACCCCCCCCCCCCCCCCGCGCCAGTGCTGGGAATAAAATTATCTACAGTTCAGGGGAACAATGACAAACTGCGCCCGGGGCTGGGGGTGCAGAGTGTGGGAGTAGTGGGGTGCAGGGAGTTCACCCCCATTACACATCACTGTGCACCCCCACTACTCCCACTCTCTGCTGTAATGGGGGTACAACTACTACACCCCTACCATACAACTACTACACCCCTACCATACAACTACTACACCCCTACCATACAACTACTACACCACTACTATACCACTACTAAACAACTACTACACCCCTACCATACAACTACTACACCCCTACCATACAACTACTACACCCCTACCATACAACTACTACACCGCTACTAAACAACTACTACACCCCTACCATACAACTACTACACCCCTACCATACAACTACTACACCACTACTAAACAACTACTACACCCCTACCATACAACTACTACACCGCTACTAAACAACTACTACACCCCTACCATACAACTACTACACCGCTACCACATCACTACTACACCACTACTAAACAACTACTACACCCCTACCATACAACTACTACACCACTACTAAACAACTACTACACCCCTACCATACAACTACTACACCGCTACTAAACAACTACTACACCCCTACCATACAACTACTACACCGCTACCACATCACTACTACACCACTACTATACAGCTACTACACCGCAACTACACCATTACACTGCTACTACACTGCTACTCCTGTAGTTGCAGTGTAGTTGCGGTGTGGTAGCGGAGTAGTAGTGGTGTAGTTGCAGTGTAATAGCGGTGTAGTTGCAGTGTAGCAGTAGTGTAGTAGCGGTGTAGTTGCAGTGTAGTAGCGGTGTAGTTGCAGTGTAGTAGCGGTGTAGTAGCAGTGTAGTAGCGGTGTAGTTGCAGTGTAGTAGCGGTGTAGTTGCAGTGTAGTAGCGGTGTAGTAGCAGTGTAGTAGCGGTGTAGTAGCGGCGTAGTAGCGGCATAGTAGCGGTGTAGTAGCAGTGTAGTAGCGGTGTAGTAGCAGTGTAGTAGCAGTGTAGTAGCGGTGTAGTAGCGTTGTCTATGCAGGGAATCCCAGCTACTAGAAGAGGGGTCTCCAAACATTCACCACAAAGGGCCGCATTACCGCCCATCAATCTTTAGGGGGGGGGGCTGTAGTGACATCGGCTCGGTGGTCAGTGGGAGGGATTTTTGTTTCTTTTATCTATTTTTTTTTTTTTTTGTTTATTTGTTTGATTTTCTTCTTTTATTTATTTATTTTTATTATTTAGTTGTTTGAGGTTTTTTGTTTTTTTGTTCTTCCTATCAATGTTTCCATTTTGTCTCCTGAAATAGAAGAAGCAGCCGCTTAATGAGGGGAAGCCCTGTGTGTGTGCTGGGTGCTGTGCAGTACTGAAGCCCCCTATTGGTGGAACAGGGAAACGCTCCACTACCATTGCCCACCAGCAGTCCTAGTTTGATTTCATTTTTTTTTTAATTGTTTGATTTCCTTCTTTTATTTATTTATTTATTTTAGTGTTTTTTTTTCTTTTACTTTGATTTTCTTCTTTTATTTAGTTGTTTTGTTTAATTTTTTATTTTCATTTATTTATTTGTGTTTTTGCCGTTTTTATTTATTTATTGTTTATTAGTATGATTATTTTTTCTTTTTATTTAATTGTTTTTTCTTGTGTGTGGTGTTCTTCTTTTATCTAGTTTGATTTCTTTGTTTCTTTTACTTGTTTGATTTCCTTCTTTTATTTATTTATTCATTCATTTTTTTTAGTGTTTTTTTTTTCTTTTACTTATTTATTTATTTTAGTGTTTTTTTTTTTTTTACTTATTTTGTTTTTTTTTACTTATTTATTTTAGTGTTTTTTTTCTTTTACTTATTTATTTATTTTAGTGTTTTTTTTTCTTTTACTTTGATTTTCTTCTTTTATTGAGTTGTTTTGTTTGATTTTTTTTCATTTGTTTATTTGTTTTTTGTTATTTGTCTTTTATTTATTTATTTGTATGATTATTTCTCTGTCGCTCATTGACAGACGCAGTCCTCTTGATTAATAACACATTGGGTTATACTGCCCTCTACAGGAGTAGGACACTAGGCAGAAAGAAAACGTTCTGGCCACACCTTAGGGGCAGTCCCAGAGGGTATATCCTCTCTCTCTCTGCTACAGGATGTCAGTTGTTTTCTGTCTAGTTAGGAGTAAGGACCTAAGTTCCTTGCTGGGATCTTTGGTCCTGGCAAGATTTTTTAGAAAAATTTTTTCTTTCTTAGGCAGCTTTTTTTCTCCAGTTGTTCCTGTGAGATCTTCAAGCAATTATGCCGGATCTGGGCGACGGGCTGGATTTTGAGGTCCAGTGGTCACCCCAGCCACCCTACAAGCGCGTGCAGATTCCAGCTCCGCGCTGGATCGGCCGCCACACTTTTCAACAATTTTGCTGGAGCTGGGCGATGGGCTGGATGTTGAGATCCAGTGGTCACCCCAGTCAGCCTACGAGCGCGTGCAGGCCCTAGCTCCGCGCTGGGTGTCGGCCGCGACATAGTCCCACTGGACGGGGACTGACCCTGCGAGTTAAACGTCTCGCCGGGACGCCGACGACCAGTTGGAAACGGAGTCGCGGCATCCGTATTGGTCGACAGCCCCCCCACCTCGGTGGAGAGGGGTTCTGTTAGGAGTGGGTGCCCGCCTGTTCCGGTATGGTGAGTAGAATGTTCCCCCTGTCGGGTTTTGGGAATAGATGCGGGCCCCTCTGTGGATGGTCGGACCCTCTTGATCCTGGGTCCCCCCTCTATCCTATAGCATGTGTCACAGATCTCCCTCTTGAGTGTGATTTTGTGAATAAGAACCAGGAGGCTTGGTTTGGGAGCTGACTATCGGAGTCACTGTAAAGAGTGGGCACTGTAAAGGAACCATGACTGAGGTCAGGGGCTGGCGTTACTGTTCAAGATGGCCATGTAAGAGGGTGATATGATCCTACCTTATGCATAAGGCACCTCCCGCAGGCCACACAGGCCGATGCCTTCCTTCCACAGGCCGCACATTGTAGCAGGCCGCCGCCATCTTTCCACAGGTACAGGCCGCCGCCATCCTCCCGCAGGCCGCACACCTCCCGCAGGCCGCACAGGCCGATGCCTTCCTTCCACAGGCTGAAGTTGTAGCAGGCCGCCGCCATCTTTCCATAGGCGCAGGCCGCCGCCATCCTCCCGCAGGTCGCGCGGGGCCGCCATTTTGGCGTAGCCTCGTGTCTCCTGCATGGGGGCGGCCATTTTGGAGACACCCAGCTACCTCGAGGAGTAGCAGGGGCAGTGCCGGAAGGCGTGTAAAGGGGCCGAGCCACCTCCTTTACCCGGGAAAACGATCCACAGACTTCCTGTTCTGTAAAGGACAGCGCTGAGAGCAGTTCGATAGAAGCTTCTGTGCATCAGGTGGTGAGCCCTTGGGGTCTCTCTCTCTCTCTCTTTACGGGGGTCCGAAGCAGGTAACACTGAGGGGCGCTGTTGCGCTGGGGGATTACAAAAAAAAAAAAAGTTTTTTTCTTTTGCAAAATGTTTGCTGGCAAGTGTCTTGGATTAATCATGGACCCTGCCACGCATGTATCCCCACCTGATCCCCTCGAGGTGGCCGCAGGACCCTCCAGTGCCCCACTTATGATTGATGCATTATCAGCAGTTTTGGAGTCTTTGGTATCCCGGGTGGAGGTAGCCTGTCAGAGACGGGGGGGCAAGAAAGCTACCCCCGCCTACCCCTATTTCATCTGACACTTCAGATACGGATTCTGAGCTGGTCACTGCAGCTGCAGGTCCCTCTTCTGGGGCTGGTGTCTCGGGTACGGTCTCCTCAGACAGTGAGGAGGATGTCTCTGCCTCCGCCATAGCAGAAGAAGAAGCGTTGGTGGACGCACTAGTTGTGTCTGTCCGGGAAACCTTAAGATTTGAGGTTACACCGGCAGAGGTAGCTGAGACTGAGATTCCTTTTGGTACTAACAATCCTACCAAGATGGCGAAGGTGTTTCCCTTGCCTAAATGTTTTGGTAATAAAATTAAAGAGGAATGGGATCGTCCAAAACGAACCCCTGGTATTTCCAAACGCATTGCTAGGCGCTATCCGTTTGAGGAATCCCTCCTTAAGAAATGGACGGTACCACCATTGGTGGATTCACCGATTTCCAGACTAAATAAAGCCACTGTTATCCCGTTGGAGGATGCTCCGTCCTTTAGGGATCCGGTGGATCGTAAGGTGGAAGCGGAATCCCGCACCATTTTTTCCCTGATAGGGTCAGCCTTTAGGCCAGTGGTTGCCATTGGTTTAGTTTCACAAACTTTGACAGAATGGACCAAATTGTTACGCCGTGACCTAGAGGGGAGAAGTATCCCCCCGGCAGCATCAGATTTGCTGGAGCAGATGATACAAGGGTTGCAGTTTGTCTGTGACGCCGCTCTGGACGCCACTCCATTGCTGGGGTGTGCATCGGTTTCAGCAGTGGTCCTCAGACGCGTGTTGTGGTTAAAGTGCTGGTCGGCGGATCAAGGTTCCAAAAAAGCTTTGGCTAATCTCCCCTTTCAAGGGAATCGCCTGTTTGGGGCCACCTTGGATGAGATCATAAAGGATCTCACTGGGGGCAAGAGCACTTTTTTGCCACAGACTGCTAAGGGTAAAGGACCTCGTAACAGACGAGGACCTTCCTTTTCCGCTCATAAAAAGTTTTTTCGTTCCGCTGGGGTGGGCGATAAGGCGAAGCCCTCCAAAGCCCCTTCAGGGGGTTTCAAAGGGCGCTGGTTGGGTAAACAAAAATCCAGCTCAGCCAAACCTGAAGATAAGACCAATACAGCCTGAAGGTGCGCCCCCACCCATCTCTGGGGTGGGGGGACGTCTTCACCGGTTTCCAGATCCCTGGCTTTCCAGAATCCCGGACAAAGGGGTTTGCGAGGTCATACGGTCAGGATACAAGATCGAGTTTCGATCACTTCCACCGGTGTGATTCTTCCCTTCCAATATTCGACTATCCCCGGATCGCTTTTTCTTTTACTTATTTATTTTAGTGTTTTTTTTTTTCTTTTACTTTGATCTTTTTTTTTTTTTTAATGGTGTTTATTTTGTCTACGCCTGAAATATAAGTACCAGCACATCAATGTCTGAGCATGGGTGGTAGCTCAGAGGATAAGAGCTCTGACTGGTCTGCTGGAGACCTGGGTTCGAATCCCACTGAGGGAAAGCCCATGTGTGTCCTTGGGGCTGTGCAGTACCTAAACCCTCTATTGGTGGGACATGCCTTGTCCCACCTGCAGGGGGCTCAGGTGCTGTACAGTACCAGGGTGAGGTGTATTATATAAATATAGGGTGAGGCTAATGATTTTCGAAAAAAAACTGCTAAGTACAACTTTTTTTATGGGCTGCCCCGGTAAGACAGCCCATTCTATTTATATATGTTGCAGTGATGTCACAGACCATGGACTGAAGAAGCGGGGGTGTCCAAGACCTAATGTGATGCCCACACATGTTACAGGCCTGTGGGGGCCTGGGACTGGAGCAGACTGGTGGGTTGTCCATGGCCTCCAAGCTTTCACTCAGGGATTTGAGCTCGGGGGTCTACTGTGCTTCCAGGAATTTGCCCTTGGAGGTCTCCAGCACTTTCATTGATGCGTCCTCAGGGGGTCTACAGTGCTTTGGTGCACATGAACAATGGCGCTCTCATGGAATTGCCCTTGGAGGTCTGTGGTGCTTTTGTGGATTTGAACTTGAGTCTATGGCACCTGGGGTCAACACTCTTATCCTCTGAGCTACTCGCCTCTGCTCAGAAACTCATGTGTTCGTTCTCCTATTTCAGGAGTTAAAGTCATCACAAATTCAAAAAGCTGAATGGAGATTAGAACCGGCAACTCTAGAGTCATTGCTGGCTTAGGGGATTGGTTCTTACACCCTCAGCCAACCAGCTGGGATAATAAAACCCAGGCCTCATACCTGCAATGTGATCACAGCCTTCAATGGATGCCCTCAGGTTTGAACCGGCAACACCTAAAACATCATAAGCACTGCTGGCCGTATGCTAAACCCTGAGCCACAGGAAAGCTTCTGTCTAAAGGCTTGGCAGCCGGCGCCTTAACATCCAGACTGACTAACCCAAGACTCCCCCACCCCCTTTACTAACTAAAATCTAGTGGAACCAATTGTCTTCAGAAGTCACCTCATTAGTAAATAGAGTCCACCTGGGTGTCATTTAGTCTCAGTATAAATACAGATGTTCTGTGGACCAAAAAGGCAACCTAGTGTGATGCCCACACATGTTACAGGCCTGTGGGGGCCTGGGACTGGAGCAGACTGGTGGGTTGTCCATGGCCTCCAAGCTTTCACTCAAGAATCTGAGCTCGGGGGTCTACTGTGCTTCCAGGAATTCGCCCTTGGAGGTCCCCAGCACTTTCATTGATGCGTCCTCAGGGGGTCTACAGTGCACATGAACAACAGCACCTCTCATGGAGTTGCCCTTTGGGGTCTGTGGTGGTTTTGTGGATTTGAACTTGAGTCTACAGTGCCCGGGGTCAACACTCATCCTCTGAGCTACTCGCCTCTGCTCAGAAACTCATGGATGATTACAAAATCAAGGCCTCGTACCTGGAAAGTGATCACAGCCTTCAATGGATGCCCTCAGGTTTGAACCGGCAACACCTAAAACATCATCACTTAATAACCCAAGACCGCCACCACCAGCCCCATCAACATCCAGACTTATTAACCCAAGACCGCCACCACCAGCCCCATCAACATCCAGACTTATTAACCCAAGACCGCCACCACCAGCCCCATCAACATCCAGACTTATTAACCCAAGACCGCCACCACCAGCCCCATCAACATCCAGACTTATTAACCCAAGACCGCCACCACCAGCTCCATCAACATCCAGACTTATTAACCCAAGACCGCCACCACCAGCCCCACCAACATCCAGACTTATTAACCCAAGACCGCCACCACCAGCCCACCAACATCCAGACTTATTAACCCAAGACCGCCACCACCAGCCCCATCAACATTCAGACTTATTAACCCAAGACCGCTACCACCAGCCCCATCAACATCCAGACTTATTAACCCAAGACCGCCACCACCAGCCCCACCAACATCCAGACTTATTAACCCAAGACCGCCACCACCAGCCCCACCAACATCCAGACTTATTAACCCAAGACCGCCACCACCAGCCCCATCAACATCCAGACTTATTAACCCAAGACCGCCACCACCAGCTCCATCAACATCCAGACTTATTAACCCAAGACCGCCACCACCAGCCCCACCAACATCCAGACTTATTAACCCAAGACCGCCACCACCAGCCCACCAACATCCAGACTTATTAACCCAAGACCGCCACCACCAGCCCCATCAACATTCAGACTTATTAACCCAAGACCGCTACCACCAGCCCCATCAACATCCAGACTTATTAACCCAAGACTGCCACCACCAGCCCCACCAACATCCAGACTTATTAACCCAAGACCGCCACCACCAGCCCCACCAACATCCAGACTTATTAACCCAAGACCGCCACCACCAGCCCCATCAACATCCAGACTTATTAACCCAAGACCGCCACCACCAGCCCCATCAACATCCAGACTTACTAACCCAAGACCACCACCACCAGCCCCCCATCAACATCCACACTGACAATGAATAAAGGGGCAGGGCCAGGAACAGCCAGGCTGGGGAGGAAAGAGCTAGATCACGGGTGCTCAATCTGTGGCCCTCCAGCTGTTGCGGAACTACAAGTCCCATGAGGCTTTGCAAGGCTGACAGTTACAAGCATGACTCCAAAAGGCAGAGGCATGATGGGACGTCCTCCAGCCAGGAAATGGGGTGGGGCTCTATCTGATTTGCTGCAGCTTATAATGCACATTGTGAGAAGCTCACAGTGTTCAGCAGAATTCAGAGGAAGCTGATTGGAGGAGAGGAGCCGGTACAATTCTGGAGATCTGAAGACATGAAGATTCTCTCCATTCTCAGCCTCTGGAGAGCGGCTCCTGGAAAATGATATATTGATTAGTTAATGTCGGCCTGCTGGGGTAATACTGTTATTACCGATGAAGTGAAGACTTTAATTCTGGTGATTTTCTGGGGTTGGAGGAATGTTTTAATGCTCACTCTGTATGCCCCGCTGTGGCGGAGTCTCCCTCCTTACGTGGAAATCACTTGGATTAGAGAAGATTGAGAGTGAAAGTGACAGCAGCTTTCATTTCTTCTGATGAATAATTTATTATTTGTATTGTTTATAGAAGAGGCGCTCAGCCATCCTGAGGAGACGGCGATTCCTTCTGACCGCCGAGTTACTCCCAGCGTAGTACTAAAATCTCCGAGATCCCCATCACTGAGCGACGTACACAGGACAATTGTGCGGTCCTGCAGCGCTGTACCCCAAAAAAAAATGGTTGTCCTTTTTTTTTCCCCACAAATAGAGCTTTCTTTTGGTGGTATTTGATCACCTGTGCGAATTTTTTTTAAAAAAAAGCTAAAATTCTGAAAAAAAAAACCCCCCAATAATTTCCACTTTCTCCTATATAACATTCCCCAAAAAAAAAAATTAAAAATCTAATTTTTTTCATCCTTTTAGGCTAATTTGTATTCTGCTACATATTTTTGGTAAAAAAAAAATCCCAATAAGCGTATTTTGATTGGTTTGCGCAAAATTTATCACTTCTACAACACCTGTGCAATTTTTATTTTTGGCGCTATAAACAAAAAAAGCGACAATTCTGAAAAAAAAACAATATTTTTTCACATTCTGCTATATAACATTCCCCAAAAAATGTAAAAATCAAAATTTTTTAACATTTTAGGCCAATTTCTTTTCTGCTACATATTTTTAGTAAAAACAAGTAAAACGCAATAAGTGTATTTTGATTGGTTTGCGAATTGCGTCTACAAACTAGGGGAAAGATTTATGTCATTTTTATTTATTTTTCTTACTAGTAATGGCGGCAATCTGCGATTTTTAGCAGGACTGCGACATCGCGGCGGACAGATCGGACCCCTAACTGACATTTTGGGGGGACCAGTCACATTCCTACAGTAATCATTGCTATAAATATGCACTGTCACTGTAATAATGACACTGGCAGGGAAGGGGTTAACATTATGGGTGATCAAGGGGTTAAATGTGATCCTAGGGGAGTGATTCTAACTGTGGGGGGGCGTGGCTTGTGAAATGACTATAGAGACCTGTGTTCCTATATAAAAGGCGCTTTGTGATCATCCCAGGGAGAAGAACAGTCGGCTGTGTTTACAAAATCCGACCATCCTTCTCTCTCAGCAGGGAGCGATCGCAGGTGTCAGGTGGCAATCGGAGATGCCTGCCCCCTGCATGGGCGTCCCCGCTGTCAGGGCCGGGACAAGGGGTGGGCAGGAGGGATGGTTGCCCTGGGCGCAATGGTTTATTGCAGGAATGGGGGGGCGCCTTGAACCTAACCCTAAGGGAAGGGGGGGGGGCGCAGTTTGGCATCCTTGTCCTGGGAGCTGGGTGACCTTGTCCCGTCACTGCCCGCTGCCGAGTGGGGGCGGGAGTGCGACGGCGCAAACAACGCAGGTCTACGTCGGTTCGCGCAGGAGGGCTGCACTGCCGCATTAAATAGGCGGCGGGTGGTCAGGAAGCGGTTAAAAATAAAAAAAATAGTGTCCCTCGATATAAATCCATCGTCAATCACGACGCCCCGAAAAATAGAAAAAAAAACGCTCCGCCACTTGGGGGGCCTCCCGCCGTCTGCCCGATCTGCGCTTTGACAGTTCTCATATAGGCAGTGGGCAGGGCCACCTGGCTACGTCACTTGATGGATCCGCCCCCTTTGATTTTTTTTTTTGAGCAGTATATATATATATATATGTGTATTAATTGGGGTTTTCACTGACCAATCCCTACTTTTTCCGTTCCTCGTGGACAATGATGTCCCTGCTCAGCCTCTACATCTCCAGATTCTTTTCAGTTTCTCCAGAATCAGAATAGAATTATTTTGTGTTTTGCTTGGTTGGACCTCGTTTGCGTGTTATAAACTTTTCTGGGTATCAATGAAAAGCCCGCCGCGTTTCCCTTTTTATCGCGGCACACGGCGGTAGAAATGGAGTCACTGAAGTCAGCGTCAGAATTTTATCTTCAGCTCGGCTCATTTTCACCTCAAATGAGTTCTCCTGGAAGTCAACGGAGGTCGGCTCTGGACGCACGTTCTGGTTTCGGATTTTAAAATAACGCAAAGCTATAAAATCGAGGAATTATTTTGTTCTAATGTTTTTTTTTCATGCAGTTCTCAGAACTGGCTTCTATTAGGGATGAGTGAGCAACCAAAAACGATATTAAAGCTGACCTCCGAGCTTCCTTTAAAAAAAAATAATAGACGATGGGCAGGGAAAGAAAATGTGTAGAAAGAAAAGAAGTGCAGCATAATGATTTCATTACCTTCTCACAGTTTCACATGATTTAGTGGGGTAGTTATACGATCCAAAATATTCAGATGTGTACCAATGTATTACAGGCAAACACAAAGCTACTGCAAGTGATATCGCTGCAATTTCCAGGACTACTTCTCCTAGGAGGCCTTGCAGCTAACTAAATATATAGGATAGAATAAGTGTTCTCCCGTAGCTGGAACTATGAAGAATAACCAAAGGAACATACAACATAGTGGCTCACCATTGGCATGGTCCAGAAATGTTTAGACAAAATGGTGAATAAAGCACCTGTATCAGTTGTATTACACCCTAGAGTCCTCAAAGAGTTGAGATCAGTTATTTAACTGGCTCCTATTAGGGATGGGTTCGCAACCAAAAAAATGGATTTTTGTAAAATCTTACCGTAAAATCCTTTTCTCTTAGCTCATTGACAGACGTAGTCCTCGGTGATACAGCACCTTCGGGTTATGTTGCCTCCACAGGAGCAGGACTAGACAGGAAATTAAAATGCTCTGGCCACACCCTAGGGGCAGTCCCAGAGGGTATATCCTCTCTCTCTCTGCCTCAGCAAATCAGTTATGTCAAAAAGCAGTTTTTAGAGATTTTAACCCAACCCAACTCCAAAACAGAGGGGTGGGGACTACGTCTGTCAATGAGCTAAGAGAAAAGGATTTTACGGTAAGATTTTACAAAAATCCATTTTTCTCTATCGCTCATTGACAGACGTAGTCCTCGGTGATACTGCTCTGGGACGTCCCGAAGGTGCTGTATCACAAATGAGGGGTGGGAAAATGGAAATCAAATCCCAATCTAGAAGGCCCAACCGGTGCCAACTAGAAGTTTACAATGCTCATCCTTAATGATGAGTCACTGAAGTCAGCGTCAGAATTTTATCTTCAGCTCGGCTCATTTTCACCTCAAATGAGTTCTCCTGGAAGTCAACGGAGGTCGGCTCTGGACGCACGTTCTGGTTTCGGATTTTAAAATAACGCAAAGCTATAAAATCGAGGAATTATTTTGTTCTAATGTTTTTTTTTCATGCAGTTCTCAGAACTGGCTTCTATTAGGGATGAGTGAGCAACCAAAAACGATATTAAAGCTGACCTCCGAGCTTCCTTTAAAAAAAATAATAGACGATGGGCAGGGAAAGAAAATGTGTAGAAAGAAAAGAAGTGCAGCATAATGATTTCATTACCTTCTCACAGTTTCACATGATTTAGTGGGGTAGTTATACGATCCAAAATATTCAGATGTGTACCAATGTATTACAGGCAAACACAAAGCTACTGCAAGTGATATCGCTGCAATTTCCTGCAATTTCCAGCAATTTTCTACTTCTCCTAGGAGGCCTTGCAGCTAACTAAATATATAGGATAGAATAAGTGTTCTCCCGTAGCTGGAACTATGAAGAATAACCAAAGGAACATACAACATAGTGGCTCACCATTGGCATGGTCCAGAAATGTTTAGACAAAATGGTGAATAAAGCACCTGTATCAGTTGTATTACACCCTAGAGTCCTCAAAGAGTTGAGATCAGTTATTTAACTGGCTCCTATTAGGGATGGGTTCGCAACCAAAAAAATGGATTTTTGTAAAATCTTACCGTAAAATCCTTTTCTCTTAGCTCATTGACAGACGTAGTCCTCGGTGATACAGCACCTTCGGGTTATGTTGCCTCCACAGGAGCAGGACTAGACAGGAAATTAAAATGCTCTGGCCACACCCTAGGGGCAGTCCCAGAGGGTATATCCTCTCTCTCTCTGCCTCAGCAAATCAGTTATGTCAAAAAGCAGTTTTTAGAGATTTTAACCCAACTCCAAAACAGAGGGGCGGGGACTACGTCTGTCAATGAGCTAAGAGAAAAGGATTTTACGGTAAGATTTTACAAAAATCCATTTTTCTCTATCGCTCATTGACAGACGTAGTCCTCGGTGATACTGTTATGGGACGTCCCCAAGGTGCTGTATCACAAATGAGGGGTGGGAAAATGGAAATCAAATCCCAATCTAGAAGGCCCAACCGGTGCCAACTAGAAGTTTACAATGCTCATCCTTAATGATGAGACTCAACAAAAAAGAAATTTTTCAAACAGAAAAAAACCCTCGAGGTAGACCACCGGTCTCCTCAAATTGCGGCCTGCAAAACCTTGCGGCCAAATGAGGCATCCGCCGATGCCATCACATCAATTTTATAGAATTTTGTAAAGGTATGTACCGACGACCAGGTGGCCGCCTTACATACCTGGACCACTGACGCCTGATGGCGAAAGGCCCAGGAAGTACTGAGCGCTCGAGTGGAGTGCGCCCTAACAGGGAACGGAGGACTCTGACCCTTAATAGAATAAGCCTGTACCACCGTCTGTCTAATCCATTTGGCAATGGTCGCGGCAGATGCAGGCAAACCCTTTCTGGGGCCATCCGTGATCACAAAAAGTGAATCCGTCTTACGGAACGATTCCGTAGCCTTCAGGTATACTCTGATTGCCCGAACCACATCCAAGGAATGCAACGCATGTTCCCGATGATGCTTGGGCTGAGGACACAAGGAAGGTAGTACAATATCTTCATTCAGATGAAAATCTGAAACCACCTTAGGAAGAAAAGATGGCTTAGGATGAAGTACTACCTTATCCCTATGAATCACTAGGTATGGTGACTGGCATGATAATGCAGCCAGTTCTGACACCCTGCGAGCAGAAGTGATAGCCACCAAGAAGGCCACCTTCTGGGATAAAGTAAACAAGGGAATCTCCCTGATGTTTTCAAAGGGAGGTTTCTGTAGAACCGACAAAACTAAATTAAGATCCCAGGGCGGTAAGGGCGCGCGGACTGGTGGAGCCAGGTGCCGCACCCCCTGGATGAAATTCCGCACCAAGGACTTGGTAGCTAAAGGTTTCTGAAAGAAGATTGCTAATGCTGAAACTTGACCCTTGATGGTGCTCAAGGCTAGCTTCTGCTCAACCCCTTGTTGCAAAAAAGCCAATATTCGAGTCACCGAATAGGTACGTGGAGGAAATCCTAAAGATTCGCACCACGCAATATAAGTCTTCCATGTGTGATAATAGACCTTGCTGGAAGTCGCTTTCCTTGCTTTAATAAGGGTAGGAATGACTGAAGCTGACAAACCTCTGTCCTTCAGTACTTGGGTCTCAATGGCCAGGCCATTAAAACCAGCGACTGTAAAGCACGATGGTAAATTGGTCCTTGAGACCACAGACACTCCCTGAGACGAAGTTCCCACGGAACGTCTGCGACTAGCCTGTCCAAGTCGGCCAGGCCGGCTTGACGAGGCCAGCCTAGAATTTCTAGGACCACTGGTGCTGACTGGATCTGAACCAGGCGTCCCTAGAGCTATCTGGCCCCGACCATCCGAGAAAGTCTGGTCGTTTTCTGTTCCCACACATTTATCAGATACCTGATTGCTATCAGGAAGGGTGATCTTTTCTGGGTGAACCTCAGGGACCGAAGTTACCCGGCTAGAGGCTACTTGGCCTATCTGGTCAACCAGATCCGATTCCTGTGGGGAATTGAGACTAATCTTAGGAAAAGGTAAAGGAAAAGATCTATTCAGGGAACGGTGACTACTGCTCCCTGTAGTACTTAAATGTTGGAAGGGAAGAATCGCACCGGTAGTAGTAGTTGATGCTCGATCTAATGTCCTGAATACCGGTGAAAACGTCCCCCCACCCTCAAACCGGGTGGGGGCGCACCTTCAGGCTGTGTACTCCTTTGCTTCGGGTTTGGCTGAGTTGGTCCTCTGTTTGTCCGACCAGCCTTTCTTGAACCCTCCTGGAGGAGTCTTGCCTTTCCCGCTAGTACCAGCCGGGCGCCCTTTATGGGCGGTAAAGAAAGGTCCTCGCTTGTTGCGAGGTCCCTTAGCTTTAGCAGCCTGTGGCAAAAAAGTGCTCTTGCCCCCAGTGGCATCCTTAATGATTCCATCTAGGGTGGCCCCAAATAGACGATTCCCCTGAAAGGGGAGATTCGTCAAGGTCTTTTTGGAACCTAGGTCAGCTGACCAGCATTTTAACCACAGCACACGTCTGAGGATCACTGCTAACTTAGATGCATGCCCTAATAGGGGAGTAGTGTCCAAGGCTGCGTCACAGATAAACTGTAGCCCTTGTATAATCTGTTCCATCAAATCAGATGTCTCCTGGGGAATATCTTTTCCCCTAAGGTCTTGGCGTACCAATCTCGCCCATTCCGTAAGTGTCTGGGAAACTAGACCAATAACAATTACTGGTCTAAATGCTGACCCTATCAGAGAGAAGATGGTGCGGGACTCTGCTTCCATCTTTCGATCCACCGGATCCTTAAAGGACGAAGTGTCCTCCACTGGGATAACCGTGGCTTTATTCAGCCTGGAAATAGGCGGATCCACGACTGGTGGTACCGTCCATTTCTTAATGATGGATTCCTCAAACGGATAGCGTCTAGCAATACGCTTGGAAATAGTAAAGGTACGTTTAGAATGCTCCCATTCTCCTTTAATCTTATTACCAAAACACTTGGGTACAGGAAAAACCTTCACCGTTTTGATGGGCTTATTAGTACCAAAGGGAATTTCTGTTTCAGTTGCCTCTGCCGGTAAAGCCTCAAGTTTTAAGGTTTCCTGCACTGCCACAACTAGTGCGTCCACCAATGCTTCTTCCTGAATTATAGCGGGAGAAGAAACGTCCTCCTCACTGTCTGAGGGAGCTTTACCTGGGATAACAGCCCTTGCAGAGGAACCTGCAACTGCAGTGACCATCTCTGAATCAGAGTCAGAGGTGTCAGATAATATAGGGGTAGGCGGGGGTCGCTTCCTTGACCCTCGTCCCTGACAGGCCGCCTCCACCCGAGCCACCATAGACTCCAAAATTGCTGTAAATGCCTCTACACTCTGTGCACCGGCGGGTCCCGTGGCCCCCTAGAGGGAAACAGGTGGGGGAATTTGTGTGGCAGGGTCCATGATTATTCCAGTAACTTCCCGGATAATATAATTCAAAAATAAAAAACTTTTTTTTTTTTTTTTTCACAGACCCCCAGCGCCACAAAAGCCCCTTAGTGTTACCTGCTAGGGATCCCTATCGATCGAGAGAGAGAGAGATAGACCCCCAGGCTCACCACTTGATGCTCAGAGTTTAACTGCAACAGGTTACAGGGCTGTCTTGACAAACAGGAAGTCTTTTGGCTGGCTGCCCAGGAAGAAAGGAGGCGGCTCCGCCCCTCTGCACGCCTTCCGGCGCCTCCCCTAGCTCCACGAGGTGTTTGGATCACCTCAAATATGGCCGCCCCCATGCTGGAGACACGAGGCTACGCCAAAATGGCGGCTCGTGCAATCCAGCAAAAAAAATGGCGGCGGCCTGTACCGAATAGCGGTGTGCTGCAGGGCACACAACACTATGTCTGCATGGGGATTTTTGGCGTGGTTGGCGGTACCGGCCCTGGCGGACCTCATGGCCGTTCGGAAGGCCTGCTATAGCTGGAGATTTGACTAGGAAGGCAGTCTACATGTCCGTGGCTTCTGACTGGTAGGTACCTTATTGTTATCACAGTAAGATTCCCAGACTGCCACTGATTACAATCTTTTAAACATGTATACAATTAGATTGTTAGCTCCCAAACCAAGCCTCCTGGCTTTTTGCACATAAAATCACACTCAAAGTAGGGGGATCTGTGCCATGTTATAGGATAGAGGGGGACTCTATCTTACCATACAGAGAGGGGCCCGCGTTCACCACAAGACCCGTCAGGGGGAAAAGGGGGAACATACTACTCACCATACCGGAACCAGGCGGGCACCAACTCCTGACAGTACCCCTCTCCACCGGGGTGGGAGGGCTGTCGACCAATACAGACGCCGTGACTCATGGTCTTTGGCGTTTCAGCGAGACGTTTAACTCGCGGGGTCAGTCCCTTAATGGGACTTTGTCGCGGCCGACCCAGCGAGGAGCTATGGCCTGCACGCGCTCGTAGGCTGAACTGGGGTGACCACCGGATCTCAACATCCAGCCCGTCGCCCAGTTCAGCTTTCTTGCTTGAAGATCTCACAGGAACACTGGAGAAAAAAAGCTGTCTAAAAAATCTTTTTAAGAAAAAAATCTTGCCAGGACCGAAGATCCCAGCAAGGTATCTAGGTCCTTACTCCTAACTAGACAGAAAATAACTGATTTGCTGAGGCAGAGAGAGAGAGGATATACCCTCTGGGACTGTCCCTAGGGTGTGGCCAGAGCATTTTAATTTCCTGTCTAGTCCTGCTCCTGTGGAGGCAACATAACCCGAATGTGCTGTATCACCGAGGACTACGTCTGTCAATGAGCGATAGAGAAACGATATTAAAGCTGACCTCCGAGCTTCCTTTAAAAAAAATAAAAATAATAGACGATGGGCAGGGAAAGAAAATGTGTAGAAAGAAAAGAAGTGCAGCATAATGATTTCATTACCTTCTCACAGTTTCACATGATTTAGTGGGGTAGTTACACGATCCAAAATATTCAGATGTGTACCAATGTATTACAGGCAAACACAAAGCTACTGCAAGTGATATCGCTGCAATTTCCAGGACTACTCCTCCTAGGAGGCCTTGCAGCTAACTAAATATATAGGATAGAATAAGTGTTCTCCCGTAGGTGGAACTACGAAGAATAACCAAAGGAACATACAACGTAGTGGCTCACCATTGGCATGGTCCAGAAATGTTTAGACAAAATGGTGAATAAAGCACCTGTATCAGATGTATTACACCCTAGAGTCCTTAAAGAGTTGAGATCAGTTATTTCTAGAGTCCTCAAAGAGTTGAGATCAGTTATTTCTAGAATCCTCAAAGAGTTGAGATCAGTTATTTATAAACTGATGTTTCTCTTTTTTTGGGACTGGTTTGGCAATTTAAATTGGTGCAAAACAAATGTGGGACCCTTATTTAAGGAGGCAACATCTTAAGCAAATAACTACAGATTGAACTGGATGGACTGGTGTCTTTTTTCAACCTCACTAACTATGTACAGACCAGTGAGTTTAACTTCCGTTATACAGAAATGGGGAATATCTGAGTGATTAATAAGGGTGGTCACGTAAAAGTATCTGCTAGAAAACACCATAAGTGATGACCAGCACGAAAGAGGGAAGTTGCCAGACAAAATCTTGTTTTTAGGAGTAATCAGAATTAATCAGAAACTTAGCCAAAGGGGTGGCTGTGGTATAATTTGCCAGCTAGCCTCAGGCAGCTATGACATCAACTGACTTTGAGAAATCAATCTTTAAATAGATTGAAAACCAGATTAAAGATGGCATTCAAAGAGTGGTAATTAATCATTTACCCTCTGATTAGTAGGGTTGTTAGTGGGGTACCTTAAGGCTCAATATGAGGACCAGGGGCAGACTGGCAACTTTTGGGCCCAGGGGGCAAGTACAAACCAGAGGCCCATGGTGCAGCGACTCAGCCCCCCTCCCACTCTCCCTCTTCCCGTCCTACTCCTGACTCCCATTCCAGGCTGAAGCCCTGCTCCAAGTACTCTCTACTCACCGGCTGAATAAAGGTTCCCAACCTGGCTAGCAGGGGGCGGTTGGGGGGAGCTGGGACAGCTCGGTTGTGGCTGGCCAGGTAAGGAGAGTCTCCAGTGGAGCATGGAACCCACCTCTGCTCATACACAGTTTACACCATCCATGCTGGGGGGGGGGGGGGGGGTGGAGCTTGGTCCTGGTCTTCAACCCTCACTCAGTAGGTCAGTGGCGGGGACTTTTTACTTCTCTTCACCAGAAATCCTTAAGGCATGTCCGTGGCAGAAGCGGTGCAGCCTTTTTACAGGACATCAGGGCGGCTCAGGGGGCAATTGCCCCCCCTGCCCAGTCCTCCCCTGATGAGGACCCTTATTTATCATTGATTTATAACTGATACAAAGTTTGAGATTGAGAATCCATTTCTGTGTTTGCAGATGACAAAGCTATAGAGTAGAATAAAGTCCCTACAGAAAGTCCATGACTTACCAGCTTTTCCTGGAGGTTCTGTTTGATTGGGCAACAAGGAAAATGAGGTTTAATATTGATAATTTTAGTTATGCACTTGGGACTAAAAATATGCATTATATAATTTTTGGGGCACGTCAATCATGGAGAAGGAACTGAGTGTCTTATTAGATCATAGACTTAATAATAGCTCTAGAAGAATACTTCTAGAACAACCAAGACTCTTTCTTGTAATAAAAGAAGCATGGACCTAGGAGACAGAATCAGAATTCTTCATCTATACAAAGCATTGTGTAACAACAGCTAAAACATCAGCAAGAGGATCCCTGGAGTGGGCCATGAACCTGAGTGTCTTGTGGCTGTGACAAGAGACCATGAGGTTGACTTCCAGTGGTCCCTTAGCTTCTGCAGATCCCAAGAAAGAAGCTTCCTTGTGAAGAGGCCATTCTCCCACATTCATCTGTTGGTGACTAAAGCCCCGTACACACATGTCGAAAATTGGCCAACGTCCGATCTGCCGATTTTCGGCTTGTTAGTATGATGCTTCCGACAACCGACTCCGACTTTTCGGCCGAAAAAAATCTGGTGTGCAGGCTATAAAATTTTTGTCCGCCGTCAAAACACGGCCGGTTTTCGTGCAGTCAGTACAGATTTCGACAGGGAGAAATCTAATGAGCAAGTCTGGGCATGCTCAGAGAAGAAAGAACACAAAGAAAGCAAACCAACACATGACATCACTTCTGAAGCAGATTTTTGTTGGGCGAGAAAATTAGTGTGCAGTCTAGGCACATTCCAACCAACAAAACACCACTCTGGACAAAAGATGGACGATCGGTCGGCCAATAATCGTTGTGTGTGTACGAGGCTTAAGGAAGACCGCTAATTCTCCAGGATCTAGACTGCCGATAGGACTGGCATTTGGAGCTCTGCCAAATTCAAAAACGTAGGTTAACTCTTTCAAGGTCACCTGGTCTCTCCTGCCGCAATGATTTACGTATGCCACAGCTGTAGCATTTTTGGACTGGATTTGAAACAGATGGCTGGGAAGAAAGGGGGGCCAGAGAAGAAGCGACAAGCGAATAGCTCAGATCTCGAGAATGTTGATAGGCAAGGACATCTCGGCTTCAGATGAGTGCCAAGGACAACCACTCCGACTAGGAGACTTGTGTCTGTGGTCAGAATCTTCCAGTGAAGAAAGCCTGACCAGCATTTTGGTAAACACCCTGAGCACTGTGAAAAGACAGAAACAAGTATCACAGGAAAGTACAAAGCTCCCCTAGAACAAAGAGAAGGAAGTGGTGTTGTTGATGGTGGTAGGGGTGGGGTGAGGGTGTAATACAACATGCAGATAGGTGTGGTTGATGTCTTCCCAAATTCCAGAGAGGCCAACAAAGACGTAAGGGGCTTCATCCAAAATGTTGGGTTTTTCAGATCCAAATGGAATGCACTGCTCCTTTTTTGTGGGCAGCAATAAAATTGTACAAAAATACAAAACAACTGTTTTAGACTGGGGATAGCAAACCTGTATAGCCTCAAAAGCACCCCATCTCTCAACCAGTAGGTGGGGATAGGCCCTCATACTGCCAAACACTTGTCAGTCGGTTGGGAAAGCTTTCTAGTCCTGGTAGACTTGTATCATTATTTACTGATGGGACTTTGTTGAGTTTTGGGCAAAACTTTGTCCTTTCTATAAGCGGAAAGACGGCAAAAGGAAAAGGGTGCCTTCCAAGGTGGACATAGAGATTTACAGGCCTGTTGGAGGTGTTCTTCTTCCTCTAATTGGGGCCTTGATGATATCTCTGTCAAAGGTATCCCTAAAAACACAAAAGTCAAACATTTTTTGGGCTAACACTTAAGCCATACAGTTCTCTCCAAAGCTGACTGAAGAATACCACTTATACCCCCACCCCTATCCCCATCCCTCTCTAACCCTCACCCCACTAGACTGCAGAACACTCCCTATCCTCCTATCCCTCTCAAACCCCTAACCCTACTGCACTGCAGAATACCCCCAAACCTCCACCTCTATCCCTACTGGACTGCAGAACACCCCTTATCCTCTATTCCTCTCTAACCCACACCCTACTGGACTGCAGAATACCACCTATACCCCCAGTCCTATCTCCCATCCCTCTCTAACACACCCTATCCCTTTCTAACCCTACTAGATTGCAGAACACCATCTGTCCTCATATCCCTCTCTAACATTAACCCTACTGGACTGCAGAATACCACCTATACCCCCACCCCTCTCTAACCCACCACCTATACCCCTACCCCTCTCTAACCCACCACCTATACCCCCACCCCTCTCTAACCCACCACCTATACCCCCACCCCTCTCTAACCCTACTGGACTGCAGAACTCCCCCTGTCCTCCTACCTATCTCTAACACTACTGGACTGCAGCACTCCCCCTGCCCTATCCCTCTGTAACTCTACTGGACTGCAGAATACCACCTATACCCCCACTGATATCTCTCATCCCTCATTAACACCCCCTATCCCTTTCTAACCCTATTAGATTGCAGAACACCATCTGTCCTCCTATCCCTCTCTAACATTAACCCTACTGGACTGCAGAATACCACCTATACCCCACCCCTCTCTAACCCTACTGGACTGCAGAACTCCCCCTGCCCTATCCCTCTGTAACCCTACTGGACTGCATTATACCACCTATACCCCTACCCCTCTCCAACCCTACTGTAATGCAGAACACACTGTCCTCCCACCCCTCTCTAACCCTACTGGTTTGCAGAACACCCCCTGTCCTATCCCTCTCTAACCCTACTGGTTTGCAGAACACCCCCTGTCCTATCCCTCTCTAACCCTACTTGACTGCAGAATACCACCTATACCCCTACCCCTCTCCAACCCTACTGTAATGCAGAACACACTGTCCTCCCACCCCTCTCTAACCCTACTGGTTTGCAGAACACCCCCTGTCCTATCCCTCTCTAACCCTACTGGTTTGCAGAACACCCCCTGTCCTATCCCTCTCTAACCCTACTTGACTGCAGAATACCACCTATACCCCTACCCCTCTCTAACCCTACTGTACTGCAGAACTCCCCCTGTCCTCCAACCCCTCTCTAACCCTACTGGACCGCAGAACTCCCCCTGTCCTCCTACCCCTCTCTAACCCTACTAGACTGCAGAGCTCCCCCGCCGTCCTACCCCTCTCTAACCCTACTAGACTGCAGAACTCCCCCTGTCCTCCAACCCCTCTCTAACCCTACTGTACTGCAGAACACCCCCTGTCCTCCAACCCTTCTCTAACCCTACTGGACCGCAGAACTCCCCCTGTCCTCCTACCCCTCTCTAACCCTACTGTACTGCAGAACACCCCCTGTCCTCCAACCCTTCTCTAACCCTACTAGACTGCAGAGCTCCGCGTCGTCCTACCCCCTCTAACCCTACTGGACTGCAGAATACCACCTATACCCCCACCACTATTGTCCTATCTCCGATCCCTTTCTCACCCTATCTAAACTCTGGGTACAAAAATGCTAATTTTTTTTTTTTTTTTTTACAATATTCAGAAAGGACATGGATGTCTTGGCAAACCCAGCAGTAACATCACCACTGGGCTGTACCTTGCCTGTGCAGAGATCAGAGCTGTGGGAGGGGCCCAGCAGGCTCCGCTCACTACAGGAAACTGGGGGGGGGGGAGAAGGCAAGACCAGTCCCCCTGCACAAGGAGAGAGCGCAGAGCTGTAGGAGGGACCCTGCAGGCTCCACCCGGGAAACTACAGGAGGGGAGCAGAGACAAGGCCAGTCCCCCTGCACAAGCAGAGAGAGCGGTCTTTTTTTACAGAAAGTCTCAGACTGGAAAACTGCACAGATCTGTAGGAGGGACCCTGCAGGCTCCACCCGGGAAACTACAGGAGGGGGGCGGAGACTAGACAAGTCACATTGCACAAAGAGAGAGCAGAGCTGTAGGAAGGACCCAGCAGGCTTCACCCAGGAAACTAAAAGAGGGGGCGGAGACCAGACCAGTCCCCCCTGCACAAGGAGAGAGAGCAGACCTATAGGAGTGACCTTGCAGGCTCCACCCAGGAATCTACAGGAAGAGGGGCGGAGACAAGACCAGTCCCCCTGCATAAGAGAGAGCGGCAGAGAGTGGTCTTTATTACAGGAAGTCTCAGACTGGAATACTGCACAGATGTGGAAGAAATACACAAATCACACCGAGATTCCGGAAGAAGTCACATGACCGACGGATTTATTGTCCCGGAGTTCAGCTTTAAACACAATAAAATGTTGATCTTTGAATAAATAAAATTCCAATAAACTGGAGAGGAAAATAAATACCGATGCACCGGAGCGGACTGCCAGTGAAAACATACAAAAAGTGGATGTTTAAAAGAAATTTATTAAAGAAAATGGTAGAAAATTTTTATAGTTATGTCAAAAAAGAACTTTTTTTCCCCCCCCAAATTCCACATCTGTTTTCTTTACATTCCAATTTGGGAAACAAAATGGACATTCCTCCCCCAGTAGAGCACACATTACTGTCAGTACACGGATGCTGCAATACACGTCATCGATGGAGCGCTTCCCAGAGACGGCATGAAACGCTCATTTCCTGCAGCAGACGGAATACAGGTTGGATATGGAGATGAAGACACGGCGTGGCTCCGGAGATGAGGATATGGTGTGGCTCCGGAGATGAGGATATGGTGTGGCTCCGGAGATGAGGATATGGTGTGGCTCCGGAGAGGACAACACGGCGTGGATCTGGAGAGGAGGACACGGCATGGATCCGGAGAGGAGGACCCGACGGGGATCTGGAGAGGACGACACGGCGTGGATCCGGAGAGGAGGACCCGGCGGGGCTCCGGACATGCTATGGTCAGCTCCTGATCGAACATAATTGGTTCTCCGGCTTACCTCTCCGCTGGGTTTCACCTATTAATACCTGATGCACATTATACACACTATATACAGTCCGTGTCACACGTCATCCAATGAGATTTCACAGAAGGTTAGTACAGTACAGTGACAGCATTTAATTTAAAAAAATCAGCACAAGGGACATGACTACTAATCCAATGTTTCCCTTGTGCTGATGGCAAACTGAAATCTCCCTCACTGATGCCTCCCCCCCCCCCATCTTCCAGGGCAGCAGAGGTTTATAGAGTCGAGGGTCCGGTCATACACACTTACCAAGAGTGCCCACCCTTTCTGCCCCCTCCTCCACTCACGGAAGCTTCTATGAATGAAATTAGCCCCTGCTGCCGTACTATAGCTTAGAAGACAGACCTGTCAATCAATTACAAACTCATTCTTAGAATGAAGGAGGGGTATGATTGACAGGTCCGGCACCAGGGCTAATAGAGCCGAGGATCCGGTCATAAGCCCGACTATACCCACCCTTTCTGACCCCTTCCTCCTTTTCATAGAAGCCGTGCTATAAATAGAACAGGATCTATGGAGGATGGGTGGATGATTACAAGGTCGGCCTCCTCCATTCATAGAAGCTATAGTATGAATAGAGGGGGCAGAACGGGTGAGCACAGTTGCCTCTAAGCCTCACTGGAAGATTGCAGTAGCGGGGAGCATTGGGGGAGGAATATTTCAAGTTGCCAGCAGCACAAGGGACACAGATAAGGAAGTCATGTCCCTTGTGCTGATATTTGTAACTTCCGTTTTCGCGCAGTTTGCATTCACATAACACTTTGAAACCTATAACACTAGGCGCCATTTTAAAAAACAAATAAAGCAAATGCTGTTTTAGGGTATATTTTGGTGTCCACCCCCCCCCCTCCCTCATAGCTCAGGAGGGTGGGGAGGGGGTGGAGCCTGCAGAAAACGCTCAGCAGCTTCCACCAAACATGCAAGGAGTTCCGTAGCTCTGGCTGCTGCCAATCAAACTGTGGAGGGCTGGATAGGGGGCATGATCAGACTACGGGGCACAATATCCTAGACCTAGAGATTCCAGGTCAGTTGAGGAGAAGCAAACTGACCACGCTAGGACGGATCTACTTCTATGCCTAGTGTAGTCAGGAACAAACAAGGAAGGGGTTTGTTTTCTGAGGGGAATGTCACTCAGAGAAAGAAAACATTGCTTGGACATGGCAGAGGGACGACTTTCCCATACAATGTAGACTCTTGGTGTTAATTGGTGCGTGTGATCTCCTCCAGCCTGCAGATCCTCCAAGTGACTTCCTGGACTTTTCCTGAAGCAAGCGATGGAACTAAAAACACACATCTAGTCTGAAGAGGTTTCTGCGCAGCAGAAATATAATATAAAACAAGGACAAAACATAATGGAGAAATCCTTGAAGGCCGAGGCCTTGGCTACAACGCAGGGACATAATACAACGCAGGGACACGCCCACACACATTGCGGGACGCATCAACGAGCTCTGCGCAAGCAAATCTCCCCACCGCAGCAGCTTTTGTTTTTTTCCAAAGACCCAAATTGCAACGTCCGTCGGCGGCCTCAGAAAACCGAATCCACGCTCCCGTTACAAACTGATATATTTACTTCTCTTTTTTTTTTTTTGTTTTTACAGCGGGACAAGGCAACAAAAATGTCTTTAGCGGTGTCCGTACAAGTGCCTGAGATCAGGATGCCATATAAATATTTTAGAAAACGACAATTTCATCATTTGGTTATCAAAATACTAAAAACTTTTGTCGCTGATTAAAATCTTAAAAGGTCCACAAGACACAAAAGCCCTTGCGCCCAGTTTTGTAGGGAGCTCCTGACATTCGGCCCCCCCTCCCCCTATGATATATCGGAGTCTCTGGGCTGAGTTGGGGCATCGCTTCGACCTTCAGAGGTCCCCCAATAACACTTCCGTTGTATTTCAGTAATGGAGAAAAGGATCCTCATTCACGGGTTCAACCCCAGCGGGGAGCAGAAACCGACCTTCACCCTCACAGTCCATTCACCAATCAGAATCGTCCAAACATATTGGAAGCTTGCTGTGTTTGTGTGTCTGAAAAGAAAATGAGGAAAGTCTTCAGTGTGCATGAGAGGAAAGGATACAATACCCGAGGAGGCACAACCATACAGAGGAAAGGATACCCGAGGACGCAGAACCATACAGAGGAAAGGATACAATACCCGAGGAGGCACAACCATACAGAGGAAAGGATACAATACCAGAGGAGGCACAACCATACAGAGGAAAGGATACAATACCAGAGGAGGCACAACCATACAGAGGAAAGGATACAATACCCGAGGAGGCACAACCATACAGAGGAAAGGATACAATACCAGAGGAGGCACAACAATACAGAGGAAAGGATACAATACCAGAGGAGGCACAACCATACAGAGGAAAGGATACCCGAGGACGCAGAACCATACAGAGGAAAGGATACAATACCCGAGGAGGCACAACCATACAGAGGAAAGGATACAATACCCGAGGAGGCACAACCATACAGAGGAAAAGATACAATACCCGAGGAGGCACAACCATACAGAGGAAAGGATACAATACCAGAGGAGGCAAAACAATACAGAGGAAAGGATACAATACCAGAGGAGGCACAACCATACAGAGGAAAGGATACCCGAGGACGCAGAACCATACAGAGGAAAGGATACAATACCCGAGGAGGCACAACCATACAGAGGAAAGGATACAATACCCGAGGAGGCACAACCATACAGAGGAAAGGATACAATACCCGAGGAGGCACAACCATACAGAGGAAAGGATACCCGAGGACGCAGAACCATACAGAGGAAAGGATACAATACCCGAGGAGGCACAACCATACAGAGGAAAGTATACAATACCGGAGGAGGCACAACCATACAGAGGAAAGGATACAATACCAGAGGAGGCACAACCATACAGAGGAAAGGATACAATACCCGAGGACGCACAACCATACAGAGGAAAGGATACCATACCCGAGGAGGCACAACCATACAGAGGAAAGGATACCATACCCGAGGAGGCACAACCATACAGAGGAAAGGATACAATACCCGAGGACGCACAACCATACAGAGGAAAGGATACAATACCAGAGGAGGCACAACAATACAGAGGAAAGGATACAATACCGGAGGAGGCACAACCATACAGAGGAAAGAATACCCGAGGATGCACAACCATACAGAGGAAAGGATACAATACCGAGGACACAATCATACAGAGGAAAGGATACAATACCGGAGGACACAATCGTACAGAAGAAAGGATACAATACCGGAGGACAGAATCGTACAGAGGAAAGGATACAATACCGGAGGACACAACCATACAGAGGAAAGGATACAATACCGGAGGACACAACCATACAGAGGAAAGGATACAATACCGGAGGACAAAATCGTACAGAGGAAAGGATACAATACCGGAGGACACAACCATACAGAGGAAAGGATACAATACCGGAGGACACAATCGTACAGAGGAAAGGATACAATACCGGAGGACAGAATCGTATAGAGGAAAGGATACAATACCGGAGGACACAACCATACAGAGGAAAGGATACAATACCGGAGGACACAATCGTACAGAGGAAAGGATACAATACCGGAGGACACAATCGTACAGAGGAAAGGATACAATACCGGAGGACACAATCGTACAGAGGAAAGGATACAATACCGGAAGACACAATCGTACAGAGGAAAGGATACAATACCGGAAGACACAATCGTACAGAGGAAAGGATACAATACCAGAGGATGCACAACCATACAGAGGAAAGGATACAATACTGGAGGATGCAAAGAACAACCATGCAGACGAAAGAATACAATACCAGAGGACGCACAACCATACAAAGTACACAGAGAAAACACAACCATATAAAGAATACAGAGGAAAGGATACAATGTCAGAGGACACAAGAATACCACAAGACTGTTCACTACAAACAAAACTGCGCTACTTACTGGATAATTGCTGCTGTAGCTGTCGCACAAGAGCTGCTGTCTGTTGTTGCTGCTGAGTCTGCTGAAGGCCTTGTCTCTGAAACTGAAAATATAAAAGGGCTTAGGATATGGTAGAGACATCAATGGATGAACTACAAGGGTACACCTCACACAATGATGCCAGGAGGCCAAGGGGAAGAGACAGACGTCGGGAGGCCAGGGAGGATAGATGTCAGGAGGCCAGGGAGGATAGATGTCCGGAGGCCAGGGAGGATAGATGTCGGGAGGCCAGATGTCGGGAGGCCAGGGAGGATAGATGTCGGGAGGCCAGGGAGGATAGATGTCGGGAGGCCAGGGAGGATAGATGTCGGGAGGCCAGGGAGGATAGATGTCAGGCTGGAGCGGATAGACATCAGGAGTGTGCGCATGTGTTATCGGGGAAGGAAGGAAGGGCAGAGCCGACTGTCATCAGAGATAGAAGGAAGGAAGGGGCAGAGCCGACTGTCATCAGGGATAGAAGGAAGGAAGGGGCAGAGCCGACTGTCATCAGGGATAGAAGGAAGGAAGGGGCAGAGCCGACTGTCATCAGGGATAGAAGGAAGGAAGGGGCAGAGCCGACTGTCATCAGGGATAGAAGGAAGGAAGGGGCAGAGCCGACTGTCATCAGGGATAGAAGGAAGGAAGGGCAGAGCCGACTGTCATCAGGGATAGAAGGAAGGAAGGGCAGAGCCGACTGTCATCAGGGATAGAAGGAAGGAAGGGCAGAGCTGACTGTCATCAGGGATAGAAGGAAGGAAGGGCAGAGCTGACTGTCATCAGGGATAGAAGGAAGGAAGGGGCAGAGCCGACTGTCATCAGGGATAGAAGGAAGGAAGGGCAGAGCCGACTGTCATCAGGGATAGAAGGAAGGAAGGGCAGAGCCGACTGTCATCAGGGATAGAAGGAAGGAAGGGCAGAGCCGACTGTCATCAGGGATAGAAGGAAGGAAGGGCAGAGCTGACTGTCATCAGGGATAGAAGGAAGGAGCAGAGCCGACTGTCATCAGGGAAGGAAGGAAGGAAGGGGCAGAGCCGACTGTCATCAGGGAAGGAAGGAAGGGGCAGAGCCGACTGTTATTAGGGAAGTAAGGAAGGGCAGAGCCGACTGTCATCAGGGATAGAAGGAAGGAAGGGGCAGAGCCAACTGTCATCAGGGAAGGTGATGAAATCTTTTCCAAGCACAGAATCTGCCAGGAAAATGGAATGTAGAGCATAAGATATAAACAACAACCATAGGCGTAGTCAAGCTTTGTTCTGCCTAGTGTCCTACTCCTGTAGGGGGCAGTATAACCCAATGGTCAAGAAGATAAGGAGCTGTGTCCTTCAATGAACGAAAGATGACACTTTAATGAACGTTTTCTTACCGTACTTACCATGGGCTGCTGAGGGGCGAGAGCCTGCATGCCGAGCCCAGGGGGCTGGCCCTGTGTCTGAGCCTGTGGTACCGCTGCTACCTGCTGAGTTGGTGGCTGTGGTTGAGTGGGTGCCTGGGGCTGTGGAGGTGCTTGCGGTTGTTGCTGCTGCTGTTGTTGTTGTTGTTGTTGTTGTTGCTGCTGCTGCTGCTGTTGCTGCTGCTGTTGTTGCTGCTGCTGAAAAAGGAGAGTCTGCTCAGCACGGAACTTCAGAGCTCTCTTACCACCACAAAGGCACATGCCATTGGTTTACTTACCCGTAACATCTGCTGCTGCCTCAGATACTGCTGCTGCTGCTCGGGTAACATCTGAGTGGGTCGGACTGCAGCTTGTACTGTCTGTGTGGTCATGTGACCCATCCCAGGCATCATGCCGGCCTGAGGCATCTGTTGGTGCTGAAATCTGATGGAACATTAACAGAAGATCACAGGCGGCTCACTCCATTAGATGTACAGAATGCAGAATTTGTATCCTTCCATTACCTCTGACCGGTCTGGGGATTGTGGGCGTAACCCGAGGCTTGTTGGTGGACGTAGCCGCTCGGCCTCTGCTGCATCTGACGCACAGGATCGATCAGGGTGCCGCCCGAGGGTGGGAGGGAATTACTATATGGCTGGGCGCTGTAGGCAGGTATGTGTCCGCCACCCTGAGTGGGAGGTGGGTGCTGCTGCATGGGCACGTGGGGAGTGTACGGCGTATACCCCTGGACAGATAACAGACATTACAAATTGTAAAAATTTGTGTAAAGCCAAAAGACAGGAAGATATAAAAGACACAAATCAATGCAGCTCTGAATTAATAATTCAATAAATATACCCAAGTTTGACCTGGTATCAGCTGCTTACCTGCACAGCAAAGCTCAGAAAGAGGGTGGGGGCAGGAATGGGAGCCAATCGGGTGTAATGCAAATGTTTTGAGAGCAGGAACGTATTGAATGATGTAACACTCCGGAATGTTCATCGTTTTTGTATTGTTAAAAAAGTTGTACATAAACTTTGTTCCGATTTAAAAAAAAGGAAAGAGCAGAGAGATGAGCTCATCCGTTTCCTGCTGCTCAGTGGCAGCTGGTGTTCCATGGACAGACCACAGATTGCCCACATCATACCCCCCCCACCCACCAGCTCCAGCCCGCACACCTAACTCCCCCGGCTCACTCACCCTGGGCAGGCGGCGGCGGCTTCCCCCTCAGTCTCCTCCATGGATCGGGCTTCCTCTCAGTCTCCTCCTCCTCCTTGGCCAATAGCATGGCTTCTGCTTTCGGCCAATCGGGAAACGGGTCTCAGGACCCGCTTTCTGATTGGCAAGGAGGAAAAAAACCCCATTGGAATCCATTCGTCCAGCGCCCTGCATGTAGATTAGGGGGCCGGACGCATGGATAGGGGGGGGCGCCCCCCCAATGGATGGGCCTCCACTGGTCAGAGGACATCACTGTATTTCCTTACTCTAAGTAATGTTAACGACCTGGCTGTGGTATGTGGCAGGGCTGTGTAAATCTCAGGACTGGACAGACAGAACATGCATTAAAGTGGAAGAAAACCCTAAGTCTAACTATTCTTAAAAAACTTCTCCCCCCCCCACCTATCCCTGGATAAAAAAACGATCTGTGTACTTACCTAACTTTAATCTCCTCCGGTCCCAGACATGTGATCCTGCAGCCCCGGTGAAGCTGTGACATCACCCATAGGTTCCCCCATAGGCTCCCATGGCCCAGCCATTGTCAGCGCTCCCTCCTCTCCCCTGCAGCAGTTGCTCTCTTACACAGAAAAGCCGGAGCTTGCGGGATTGACCGGACTAAAATTAGGGTACAGATTTTTGTTTAATACAAGTTAAGCCTAGTACACATGGTCCGAATGTCTGGAGACATCAGTTGGTTCAATAAAAACAAGCCAACATTCGGTCGGTGTGTATGGCAGCCGGTTCGGTCGGCTCTTGTCGGACGAGCATGTTGGAAAACCAGCAGCTGACTGCCCCCCCCCTGGTCAGCGCTCTCAGCATCCCCGTCAGAACACAATAGAACAGCAGGGGAGAAAAAAAAAAAACTGACCGCTGTGATCGGAGCCATTGTACTAAGAATCCAATGTTAGGACTAGGGATCGACCGATTATCGGTGGGGGCCGATATTCACTTTTTTTGAAGTATCGGTATCAGCCACAAATTTTCCGGCATGGCTGATCTTTCTGCAAGTGGCTGTACCGGAGCGATGGGTGCAGCTAGAGGCGTCACCCCGGTACCGTTCATCAGAGACGACAGTTGGTTTTCTTGTAATAACAACCGATGTGGCTCAGCAGCCGCCTGATTGTCATTACAAGAAGCAGGAGCGGGAGGGGACGCCGCCCCCCCCCTCATTGCCTTCCACGGCTCACCTGGGTCTCCCGTCCCACAGGAGGGTGGAGGAGGGGGGAAGGAAGGAAGGAAGGAAGGGGAGGAGGGAGGAAGGGGAGGGGGGAAGGGGAGGGAGGAAGGGGAGGGAGGGAGGAAGGAAGGGACAGAAGGGGAGGGAGGGAGGGACAGAAGGGGAGGGAGGGAGGGACAGAAGGGGAGGGAGGGAGGGACAGAAGGGGAGGGAGGGAGGAATGGATGGGAGGGAGGGAAGGAAGGGGAGGGAGGAATGGATGGGAGGGAGGGAAGGAAGGGGAGGGAGGAATGGATGGGAGGAAGGGGAGGGAGGGAGGAAGGGGGGGGAGGGAGGGAGGAAGGGGAGGGAGGGAGGAAGGGGAGGGAGGGGAGGGAAGTAAGGAAGGAAGGTGGGAGGGAAGGAGGAGGGTGGGAAGGAGGAGGGAGGCAGGGAGGGAGGCAGGGAGGGAGGCAGGGAGGGAGGGAGGGAGGGAGGGAGGGAGGAAGGAAGGGAGGGAGGAAGGAAGGGAGGGAGGGAGGGAGGGAGTAAGGGAGGAAGGGAGGGAGGGAGGAAGGGAGGGAGGGAGGAAGGGAAGAAAGGAAGGAGGAAGGTGGGAGGGAAGGAGGAGGGTGGGAAGG
>NC_138774.1:300901605-300934105 GCF_965119305.1 Pelophylax lessonae
GGAGGAAGGAGGCAGGGGGCAGGGAGGAAGGAGGCAGGAAGGCAGGGGGCAGGGAGGAAGGAGGCAGGGAGGAAGGAGGAGGGAGGAAGGAGGAGGGAGGAAGGAGGAAGGAGGAGGGAGGAAGGAAGAGGGAGGAAGGAAGAGGGAGGAAGGAAGAGGGAGGAAGGAAGAGGGAGGAAGGAGGAGGGAGGCAGGAAGGCATCATTAAGAATAGTTAGACTTATGCTTTTCCTCCACTTTAGGTTGTCTGGAGTTCACCTTTAATCATCTGACATGAGCCAAAGAAGACAGGAATGTGAATGAGAAGAGGACGTACCTGGGAAGGGGTCATAGAACCGTATGGAGGTGTGGGGGTCATCTGTCGAACAGGCTGGCCCATCATCCCCTGTGTCTGCTTAGGAAAGAAATAGGAGATAATAAATGGACTACATGGAGATATATCCAATCCCTGATCTGCCATCAACTCTTCTCTACAGCAGCCTTAAAGTACAACTCTAACCAAACCTCTATTTTAGTGTTGTTTCTGCTATTGTGTCCCTGGAAGAGCAGGACAAGTAATGAGGGGAGTTGTTGTCACCGGGACAGGAAGGTGCAGACAGCAATAAGAACCGGACAGATCTTCTAATACTGGAAGACGTTTTACTGGAGAGGCTTTCTATAACTTCCTGTCCTCACATTGAGTGATGGGAAATCTCTCCAATGGGGACACAGTGGAAAGAAAAACCAGACAGACGCTCCATCCCTTCCCATTCTGGTATAAAACAAATGGCTGCAGTTGGGTTTTAAAGCAATATGGAAACAAATGCACCACATGACATGGGCCCAGCGTGGGGGGGGGGGGGGTGGGGGGGCATGAATACAACTTTCCCAGAACAGCGCTGGAATGAGAGGACTCTTCAGGTGCTGCACCAGAACGTGAAGACTGGAGGTCTTTGTAACATTTTATCTTTTTGATTTGGTGAGGATGTCGCTTTAAAGGCAATCTGAAGCTGTGGACATCCGGAAAAGTGGCGCCCCCTCACTGTCTGTAGCAGCGGCTGTCACCTCACAAGGTAAAGACAGCCTCAAATGTGGCCCCCCAACGTCTCCAAAGGGCCAGCATGTAATGCTGCAGAAAACTGTCCCAGACTGAAGACTTGCTGGAGGAAACCGTCAAGGATTGTTCTACTGGAGTGACTGATATAATGGGACGGGAAACCTTCAGAGACTGCGGCTATGCTGCATGAAACTGCTACACTTTACTACTATTAAAGTGGTTGTAAACCTCAGACATGAAATCTGAACAAAGCACATCCCTCTATAGTGTGTACTCATCTAAGTCCAGAGCACTAAGTGTCATTTCTGTCTGCTGCTTCCTTCCTCTGCTATCTGCATGAGGCTCCTCCTCTGCTATCTGCATGAGGCTCCTCCTCCCTCCTCTGCTATCTGCATGAGGCTCCTCCTCCCTCCCCCTGCAATCTGCATGAGGCTCCTGCTCCCTACCCCCTGCTATCTGCATGAGTCTCCTGCTCCCTACCCCCTGCTATCTGCATGAGTCTCCTGCTCCCTACCCCCTGCTATCTGCATGAGTCTCCCGCTCCCTACCCCCTGCTATCTGCATGAGTCTCCTGCTCCCTACCCCCTGCTATCTGCATGAGTCTCCTGCTCCCTACCCCCTGCTATCTGCATGAGTCTCCTGCTCCCTACCCCCTGCTATCTGCATGAGTCTCCTGCTCCCTACCCCCTGCTATCTGCATGAGTCTCCTGCTCCCTACCCCCTGCAATCTGCATGAGTCTCCCGCTCCCTACCCCCTGCTATCTGCATGAGGCTCCTCCTCCCCCCCCCTGCTATCTGCATGAGTCTCCTGCTCCCTACCCCCTGCTATCTGCATGAGGCTCCTCCTCTGCTATCTGCATGAGGCTCCTCCATCTGCTATCTGCATGAGGCTCCTCCTCTGCTATCTGCATGAGGCTCCTCCTCTGCTATCTGCATGAGGCTCCTCCTCTGCTATCTGCATGAGGCTCCTCCTCTGCTATCTGCATGAGGCTCCTCCTCTGCTATCTGCATGAGGCTCCTCCTCTGCTATCTGCATGAGGCTCCTCCTCTGCTATCTGCATGAGGCTCCTCCTCTGCTATCTGCATGAGGCTCCTCCATCTGCTATCTGCATGAGGCTCCTCCTCTGCTATCTGCATGAGGCTCCTCCATCTGCTATCTGCATGAGGCTCCTCCTCCCTCCTCTGCTATCTGCATGAGGCTCCTCCTCCCTCCTCTGCTATCTGCATGAGGCTCCTCCTCCCTCCTCTGCTATCTGCATGAGGCTCCTCCTCCCTCCTCTGCTATCTGCATGAGGCTCCTCCTCCCTCCTCTGCTATCTGCATGAGGCTCCTCCTCCCTCCCCCTGCTATCTGCATGAGGCTCCTCCTCCCTCCCCCTGCTATCTGCACGAGTCTCCTGCTCCCTACCCCCTGCTATCTGCATGAGTCTCCTCCCTCCCTCTGCTATCTGCATGAGGCTCCTCCTCCCTCCCCCTGCTATCTGCATGACTCTCCTGCTCCCTACCCCCTGCTATCTGCATGAGTCTCCTCCTCCCTCCCCCTGCAATCTGCATGAGGCTCCTGCTCCCTACCCCCTGCTATCTGCATGAGTCTCCTGCTCCCTACCCCCTGCTATCTGCATGAGTCTCCTGCTCCCTCCCCCCTGCTATCTGCATGAGTCTCCTGCTCCCTACCCCCTGCTATCTGCATGAGTCTCCCGCTCCCTACCCCCTGCTATCTGCATGAGTCTCCTGCTCCCTAACCCCTGCTATCTGCATGAGTCTCCTGCTCCCTACCCCTGCAATCTGCATGAGTCTCCCGCTCCCTACCCCCTGCTATCTGCATGAGTCTTCTGCTCCCAACCCCCTGCAATCTGCATGAGTCTCCCGCTCCCTACCCCCTGCTATCTGCATGAGTCTCCTGCTCCCAACCCCCTGCTATCTGCATGAGTCTACCGCTCCCTACCCCCTGCTATCTGCATGAGTCTCCTGCTCCCTACCCCCTGCTATCTGCATGAGTCTCCTGCTCCCTACCCCCTGCTATCTGCATGAGTCTCCCGCTCCCTACCCCCTGCTATCTGCATAAGTCTCCCGCTCCCTCCCTCCTTCCCCTGCTATCTGCATGAGTCTCCTGCTCCCTACCCCCTGCTATCTGCATGAGTCTCCCGCTCCCTACCCCCTGCTATCTGCATGAGTCTACCGCTCCCTACCCCCTGCTATCTGCACGAGTCTCCTGCTCCCTCCCTCCTTCCCCTGCTATCTGCATGAGTCTACTCCTCCCCCTTCTTCCTCTGCTATCTGCATGAGTAACTTCTGACAAGTTTTGCTGACACCAAGAAATAAATGGTAATCTCCAGCACACAGCCTGTGATTGACAGCCTTAGCTCTGTCCCTGTGTGCCGTGTGATGGGGGTGTGTCCCTTCCCTCCAATCAGCTCTCAGAGCTCTCCAGTTGCGTAATTTCAGATTTCCCCCTCCCTTTTTCTGACCTCTCAAACTGTATAAATGCAGTACTTTGAACAGATGTACAGGACAGAGGGGTGCAGATAAACAGGTACAACTTATGTAGGAGGATTTGGTTAATCTCTGTATCACCCGAAGCCATTCACTTCACTAGGGATTTGGAAGGTTTACAACCACCTTAAGGGGCCCTTTTCAAACATTCCCTCTGACTGTTGGGGCCAAAGGGCCGTGCTTCAAACACTGCATGGGGCCACAGGTTTGGGCACCGCGGTCCATATCTGCAATGATGAAAGTACAAAAAGGATGCAGCGCTCCTACCGACTAAACATTAAAATGTGTATACCAATCATAAATTATTTATACATAGGAATATTGTAAACGTATAACAAGTGATATTGATGTATAATATATATATTTACAATACATGGTTACACTTTTTTTACGTTTACAATATGTGTATTGTGACGGTACTCACCGTCACTGGGAGTGACAGACAGATACTTAATGGTTTGGATTGCTTCAAATGGCTTCTGTGTTTACACTTATGATAATGTGTATTGTACTTCAATGTCAGAGACAGGCTCTTTCTATTGTCTGTGTATTGAGGTGTGATGTGGATTCTGTTAAGATGGCTAGATAATTAGTTCAGGTTAATTCCATTTCTGTATACAATTTCATCTCCATATGATAATGTAATCAGGCAACCCCTGACCTGATGGGGTAATTTGATCAGGAGGGGGGTGGGCTCATGTGTGTATAAATTGAGTGTGAATCTGTTCAATAAAGGAGAAGATTCCAGTACAAGCTAAGCTGTCGGCTAGCTTTGTATATGGGGGGGGCTGGAAAATCTGATATCTATGTTCACGACTGGGAGGAAGCCGTATACTGACGGAAGCCCACAAGACTGGGAGGAAGCCGTATACTGACGGAAGCCCACAAGACTGGGAGGAAGCCCACAAGACTGGGAGGAAGCCGTATTCTGACGGAAGCCCACAAGACTGGGAGGAAGCCGTATACTGACGGAAGCCCACAAGACTGGGAGGAAGCCGTATACTGACGGAAGCCCACAAGACTGGGAGGAAGCCGTATACTGATGGAAGCCCACAAGCACAGTGTGGGTCGCAGTTCCGTGTTTAATTCTATTTCTGTATACAATTTCATCTGCATACGATAATGTAATCAGGCAACCCCTGACCTGATGGGGTAATTTGTTCAGTAAGGGGGAGGGGGGGGTGTGCTCATGTGTGTATAAATTGAGTGTGAAACTGTTCAATAAAGGAGAAGATTCCAGTACAAGCCAAGTTGTCGGCTAGCTTTGTATAGGGGGTGGCTGGAAAATCTGATATCTATGTTCACGACTGGGAGGAAGCCCACAAGACTGGGAGGAAGCCGTATACTGACGGAAGTCCACAAGACTGGGAGGAAGCCATATACTGACGGAAGCCCACAAGACTGGGAGGAAGCCATATACTGACGGAAGCCCACAAGACTGGGAGGAAGCCGTATACTGACGGAAGCCCACAAGACTGGGAGGAAGCCGTATACTGACGGAAGCCCACAAGACTGGGAGGAAGCCGTATACTGATGGAAGCCCACAAGACTGGGAGGAAGCCGTATACTGATGGAAGCCCACAAGCACAGTGTGGGTCGCAGTTCCGTGTTTAATGCTATTTCTGTATACAATTTCATCTGCATACGATAAAGTAATCAGGCAACCCCTGACCTGATGGGGTAATTTGTTCAGTAAGGGGGGGGGGTGCTCATGTGTGTATAAATTGAGTGTGAAACTGTTCAATAAAGGAGAAGATTCCAGTACAAGCCAAGTTGTCGGCTAGCTTTGTATAGGGGGTGGCTGGAAAATCTGATATCTATGTTCACGACTGGGAGGAAGCCCACAAGACTGGGAGGAAGCCGTATACTGACGGAAGTCCACAAGACTGGGAGGAAGCCATATACTGACGGAAGCCCACAAGACTGGGAGGAAGCCGTATACTGACGGAAGCCCACAAGACTGGGAGGAAGCCGTATACTGACGGAAGCCCACAAGACTGGGAGGAAGCCGTATACTGATGGAAGCCCACAAGACTGGGAGGAAGCCGTATACTGATGGAAGCCCACAAGACTGGGAGGAAGCCGTATACTGATGGAAGCCCACAAGCACAGTGTGGGTCGCAGTTCCGTGTTTAATGCTATTTCTGTATACAATTTCATCTGCATACGATAAAGTAATCAGGCAACCCCTGACCTGATGGGGTAATTTGTTCAGTAAGGGGGGGGGGGTGCTCATGTGTGTATAAATTGAGTGTGAAACTGTTCAATAAAGGAGAAGATTCCAGTACAAGCCAAGTTGTCGGCTAGCTTTGTATAGGGGGTGGCTGGAAAATCTGATATCTATGTTCACGACTGGGAGGAAGCCCACAAGACTGGGAGGAAGCCATATACTGACGGAAGTCCACAAGACTGGGAGGAAGCCGTATACTGACGGAAGCCCACAAGACTGGGAGGAAGCCGTATACTGACGAAAGCCCTCAAGACTGGGAGGAAGCCATATACTGACGGAAGCCCACAAGACTGGGAGGAAGCCGTATACTGACGGAAGCCCACAAGACTGGGAGGAAGCCGTATACTGACGGAAGCCCACAAGACTGGGAGGAAGCCGTATACTGACGGAAGCCCACAAGACTGGGAGGAAGCCGTATACTGACGGAAGCCCACAAGACTGGGAGGAAGCCGTATACTGACGGAAGCCCACAAGACTGGGAGGAAGCCGTATACTGACGGAAGCCCACAAGACTGGGAGGAAGCCGTATACTGACGGAAGCCCTCAAGACTGGGAGGAAGCCGTATACTGACGGAAGCCCACAAGACTGGGAGGAAGCCGTATACTAATGGAAGCCCACAAGACTGGGAGGAAGCCGTATACTGATGGAAGCCCACAAGCACAGTGTGGGTCGCAGTTCCGTGTTTAATTCTATTTCTGTATACAATTTCATCTGCATACGATAATGTAATCAGGCAACCCCTGACCTGATGGGGTAATTTGTTCAGTAAGGGGGGGGGGTGTGCTCATGTGTGTATAAATTGAGTGTGAAACTGTTCAATAAAGGAGAAGATTCCAGTACAAGCTAAGTTGTCGGCTAGCTTTGTATAGGGGGTGGCTGGAAAATCTGATATCTATGTTCACGACTGGGAGGAAGCCCACAAGACTGGGAGGAAGCCATATACTGACGGAAGCCCACAAGACTGGGAGGAAGCCGTATACTGACGGAAGCCCACAAGACTGGGAGGAAGCCGTATACTGACGGAAGCCCACAAGACTGGGAGGAAGCCATATACTGACGGAAGCCCACAAGACTGGGAGGAAGCCGTATACTGACGGAAGCCCACAAGACTGGGAGGAAGCCGTATACTGACGGAAGCCCACAAGACTGGGAGGAAGCCGTATACTGATGGAAGCCCACAAGCACAGTGTGGGTCGCAGTTCCGTGTTTAATTCTATTTCTGTATACAATTTCATCTGCATACGATAATGTAATCAGGCAACCCCTGACCTGATGGGGTAATTTGTTCAGTAAGGGGGAGGGGGGGTGTGCTCATGTGTGTATAAATTGAGTGTTAAACTGTTCAATAAAGGAGAAGATTCCAGTACAAGCCAAGTTGTCGGCTAGCTTTGTATAGGGGGTGGCTGGAAAATCTGATATCTATGTTCACGACTGGGAGGAAGCCCACAAGACTGGGAGGAAGCCCACAAGACTGGAAGGAAGCCGTATACTGACGGAAGCCCACAAGACTGGAAGGAAGCCGTATACTGACGGAAGCCCACAAGACTGGGAGGAAGCCGTATACTGACGGAAGCCCACAAGACTGGGAGGAAGCCGTATACTGACGGAAGCCCTCAAGACTGGGAGGAAGCCGTATACTGACGGAAGCCCTCAAGACTGGGAGGAAGCCATATACTGACGGAAGCCCACAAGACTGGGAGGAAGCCGTATACTGACGGAAGCCCTCAAGACTGGGAGGAAGCCGTATACTGACGGAAGCCCACAAGACTGGGAGGAAGCCGTATACTGACGGAAGCCCTCAAGACTGGGAGGAAGCCGTATACTGACGGAAGCCCACAAGACTGGGAGGAAGCCATATACTGACGGAAGCCCACAAGACTGGGAGGAAGCCGTATACTGACGGAAGCCCACAAGACTGGGAGGAAGCCGTATACTGACGGAAGCCCACAAGACTGGGAGGAAGCCGTATACTGACGGAAGCCCACAAGACTGGGAGGAAGCCGTATACTGACGGAAGCCCACAAGACTGGGAGGAAGCCGTATACTGACGGAAGCCCACAAGACTGGGAGGAAGCCGTATACTGATGGAAGCCCACAAGACTGGGAGGAAGCCGTATACTGATGGAAGCCCACAAGACTGGGAGGAAGCCGTATACTGATGGAAGCCCACAAGCACAGTGTGGGTCGCAGTTCCGTGTTTAATTCTATTTCTGTATACAATTTCATCTGCATACGATAAAGTAATCAGGCAACCCCTGACCTGATGGGGTAATTTGTTCAGTAAGGGGGGGGGGGCTCATGTGTGTATAAATTGAGTGTGAAACTGTTCAATAAAGGAGAAGATTCCAGTACAAGCCAAGTTGTCGGCTAGCTTTGTATAGGGGGTGGCTGGAAAATCTGATATCTATGTTCACGACTGGGAGGAAGCCCACAAGACTAGGAGGAAGCCATATACTGACGGAAGCCCACAAGACTGGGAGGAAGCCGTATACTGACGGAAGCCCACAAGACTGGGAGGAAGCCATATACTGACGGAAGCCCACAAGACTGGGAGGAAGCTGTATACTGACGGAAGCCCACAAGACTGGGAGGAAGCTGTATACTGACGGAAGCCCACAAGACTGGGAGGAAGCCGTATACTGACGGAAGCCCACAAGACTGGGAGGAAGCTGTATACTGACGGAAGCCCACAAGACTGGGAGGAAGCTGTATACTGACGGAAGCCCACAAGACTGGGAGGAAGCCGTATACTGACGGAAGCCCACAAGACTGGGAGGAAGCCGTATACTGACGGAAGCCCACAAGCACAGTGTGGGTCGCGGTTCCGTTACACGTATGTATAAATAATATATGCTAACTGGTATACACATTTTAATTTTTAGTTCATTGTGGGGAGAAAATTTGATGCTAGCAGCTACTCTCTTATACTTTTTATAATTTATAGTTGTCTATTGCTGTGGTAGCGCATAGGAACCCCCCAACCCCAATTTCACTATATCCACCTTCAGCAACTTCTGATCCCTAAAAACCAAGGAAACAAGAACTGATTTTCATGTCTTTTGGATCAGTAAATAAAACTTTTTGTATTTTTTTGGATCAACATAACAGGCAGCTAACAAGGGAAGAGAAGCTGGGCAATGGCGGGTGCCGGTATCCCCAGCACGGGTATCCGGGTAATCAGGGGAGGGGGGCACATACTTACCAGCTTGGCCTGCAGTTGGTGCCTTAGTATCTGTCCTTGGGTGATGGCATTCTGTGGCCGGCACAACATGGGCTTATAGGGATCCATCATCCCTCCCACACCAGGCGGTACACTTCCATATGGAGGCCGAGTCTGGACCACCTTCACCATATTCATCCGCGGGGGGCGGTATGGATCCAGACGGGGACCGCCTAAGTTCAGGAAAAAAACAAGTGAATACAGGATGGTAAAATGAAGAAATGGCAGCCAACCCATGTGATGGGCGGTAGGCGGTGCTCACCGGGGGGCAGAGGCTGGTTCTGGGTATATACACCCTGCGTTCCATAGGGAAGGCGTGATATTGATCCTGGTCCCTGGGAATGCAGCAGGTCAGTGGGAACTCCCATCTGATAAGTCATGGGGCGTCCTCCACCGAGTCCGAAATCCTGTGTGTAAGAAAACCAATGTTAGGAATGACGCCAACCTAGAAAACGGCTTCTCGGGTATAAAGAAAGACTTTCCTCATGTTTAACCCCTTGCCTACCGGGCACTTAACATATAACATTTTTATGATTTTTTTTCCCCACACAAATAGAGCTTTCTTTTGGTGTATTTTTTTTATTTTTTGCTAAAAAAAAAAACAAAAATTTGGAAAAAAAGTTTTTCTTCGTTTCGGGTCAGTACATTTTATAAATAAATCATTTTTCTCCTTCATTGATATGCGCTGATGAGGCGGCACCCATGGGCACAGAGGGGCGGCACACCCATGGGCACAGAGGGGCGGCACCCATGGGCACAGAGGGGTGGCACCCACGGGCACAGAGGGGCGGCACCCACGGGCACAGAGGGGCGGCACCCATGGGCACAGAGGGGCGGCACCCATGGGCACAGAGGGGCGGCACCCACGGGCACAGAGGGGCGGCACCCATGGGCACAGAGGGGCAGCACTGATGGGCAGCACTGATGAGCATGAATAGGCAGCACTGATGGGCACAGATAGGCACCACTGATGAGCAGGCACTGACTGGCGTCACTGATGGGCACTGCTGGGGCCACACTAATGATCAGTTCCCCGATTACCTGTACAGTCTCCCCTGTGAGGAGATGCTGCTGATTGGCTCTCCTCTCCTCACACTCTTGTCAGTGTAAGCCGAGGAGAGCCGAAAAACGGCGCTTCCTTGTTGTGATCCCCTGTGATTGGAAACAGCCGATCACATGGATAAAGAGCCGCGTCATCAGTTTTTTTTACCGAGATCGGGGTCGCGCCGTGTCCAAAGGCCCTAGAGAATAAATTGGTGGGCGTTGCAATTTTTTTTAGGTCGCACAGTGTTTGCGCAGCGGTTTTTTCAAACGCAATTTTATTTTTTTTTTTAAAATACACTTCTTTGAATTTTAATGCAAAAAAAACACAATACAAAACCAAATATTTTTTTTGTAAAATATAAAAGGATGATGTTAAATAGATAGCAAACGTTAACGCTTTAAAACTTGCGCACGCCCGCAAAACGGCGACAAATGTCAAATTTTGCTATCCATAGGCGAAGCCTTTCCAGGTTACCACTTTAGATGTAAAGAGGTGGCCTGGTGTCCGGGATCCGACGTTCGCTGTGATGCCGCACACGTGTGGGACCATCGCTGTTTGCGTGCGTTCGCCTTTGAAACATGGAAGCCGGGGGGGGGGGGGATTAGGCAGACAAGTGGAGCTTCACATTTTGGGTGGAGCTTCACATTTTGGGTGGAGCTCTGCTTTAACTACTTGGCGCCCGTGTAATGGCTACAACATGGGCTCACAATGGTGGGAGGGTGTAAATAGAAGTCCTTCTGTTCCCGCGATGTTCTCGTGCGCTCTGTGATCAGGTGAAGGGCCAATCACAGCGAACCTTTACCACAAGATTAGCTGTCAGCCAATGACAGCTGATCATGGAAGTAAACAGAAGCCGATTATCGGCTTTTTTTTTTTTTTTTTTTAATTGGCTTCTGTTAGAGGGACATCGGTCCCACACAGTGCGCATCAGTGCCACGCAGTGCTGCCATTGAGAGCCCCATCAGTGCTGCCCATCATTGCAGCCTATCAGTGCCGCCCATCATTGCCACCCATCATTGCAGCCTATCCATAACCTTTATTACAGCCTATCAGTGCCACCCATCATTGCAGCCTATCAGTGCCACCCATCATTGCAGCCTATCAGTGCCACCCATCATTGCAGCCTATCAGTGCCACCCATCATTGCAGCCTATTAGTGTATATCAATGAAGGAGAAAAATTACCCGTTTGCAAAACTTAAACTATGAAAAAGGTTTTGTTTTCAAAATTTTCAGTCTTTTTGGTTCGTTCAGCAAAAAATAACACCCCCCCCCTCCCTGGGGGATCAAATACACCCAAAAGAAAGCTCTACCAGTGAATTTTTTTTTAAAATTTTCATACGAGTACAGTACTGGTATGAGGAAGTCTCCTGTTCTCCCCCCCCCCCCCGATATGTGTCTGCTGTACTATGTACTGGTATGAGGAAGTCTCCTGTTCTCCCCCCCCCCCCCCCGATATGTGTCTGCTGTACTATGTACTGGTATGAGGAAGTCTCCTGTTCTCTCCCCCCTCCCCCAATATGTGTCTGCTGTACCATGTACTGGTATAAGGAAGTCTCCTGTTCTCTCCCCCCCCCCCCCCCGATATGTGTCTGCTGTACTATGTACTGGTATGAGGAAGTCTCCTGTTCTCTCCTCCCCCCATCCCCCCCGATATGTGTCTGCTGTACCATGTACTGGTATGAGGAAGTCTCCTGTTCTCTCCCCCCCCCCCCCGATATGTGTCTGCTGTACCATGTACTGGTATGAGGAAGTCTCCTGTTCTCTCCCCCCCCCCCCCCCCGATATGTGTCTGCTGTACTATGTACTGGTATGAGGAAGTCTCCTGTTCTCCCCCCCCCCCCGATATGTGTCTGCTGTACCATGTACTGGTATGAGGAAGTCTCCTGTTCTCTCCCCCCCCCCCGATATGTGTCTGCTGTACTATGTACTGGTATGAGGAAGTCTCCTGTTCTCTCCCTCCCCCCCCTCCCCCCCGATATGTGTCTGCTGTACCATGTACTGGTATGAGGAAGTCTCCTGTTCTCTCCTCCCCCCATCCCCCCTGATATGTGTCTGCTGTACCATGTACTGGTATGAGGAAGTCTCCTGTTCTCTCCTCCCCCCCCCCCGATATGTGTCTGCTGTACCATGTACTGGTATGAGGAAGTCTCCTGTTCTCTCCTCCCCCCATCCCCCTGATATGTGTCTGCTGTACCATGTACTGGTATGAGGAAGTCTCCTGTTCTCCCCCCCCCCCCGATATGTGTCTGCTGTACCATGTACTGGAATGAGGAAGTCTCCTGTTCTCTCCTCCCCCCATCCTCCCCCGATATGTGTCTGCTGTACCATGTACTGGTATGAGGAAGTCTCCTGTTCTCTCCCCCCCCCCCGATATGTGTCTGCTGTACCATGTACTGGTATGAGGAAGTCTCCTGTTCTGCCCCCCCCCCGATATGTGTCTGCTGTACCATGTACTGGTATGAGGAAGTCTCCTGTTCTCTCTCCCCCCCCCCCGATATGTGTCTGCTGTACCATGTACTGGTATGAGGAAGTCTCCTGTTCTCTCCCCCCCCCCGATATGTGTCTGCTATACCATGTACTGGTATGAGGAAGTCTCCTGTTCTCTCCCCCCCCCCCCGATATGTGTCTGCTGTACCATGTACTGGTATGAGGAAGACTCCTGTTCTCTCCTCCTCCCCCCCCCCGATATGTGTCTGCTGTACCATGTACTGGTATGAGGAAGTCTCCTGTTCTCTCCCCTCCCCCATATATGTCTGCTGTACCATGTACTGGTATGGAGAAGTCTCCTGTTCTCTCCTCTCCCCCCCCCCCCGATATGTGTCTGCTGTACCATGTACTGGTATGGAGAAGTCTCCTGTTCTCTCCCCCCCCCCTGGATATGTGTCTGCTGTACCATGTACTGGTATGGAGAAGTCTCCTGTTCTCTCCCCCACCCCCCGATATGTGTCTGCTGTACCATGTACTGGTATGGAGAAGTCTCCTGTTCTCTCCTCCCCCCCCCGATATGTGTCCTGCGGTACCATGTACTGGTATGAGGAAGTCTCCTGTTCTCTCCTCCCCCCATCCCCCCGATATGTGTCTGCTGTACCATGTACTGGTATGGAGAAGTCTCCTGTTCTCTCCTCCCCCCCCCCACCCCGATATGTGTCTGCTGTACCATGTACTGGTATGAGGAAGTCTCCTGTTCTCTCCTCCCCCCATCCCCCCCGATATGTGTCTGCCTGTACCCATGTCTGTGTATGGAGAAGTCTCCTGTTCCCTCCTCCCCCCATCCTCCCGATATGTGTCTGCTGTACCATGTCTGTATGAGGAAGTTCCTGTTCCCCTCCTCTCCCCCGATATGTGTCTGCTGTACCATGTACTGGTATGGAGAAGTCTCCTGTTCCTCCTCCCCCCCCACCCCGATATGTGTCTGCTGTACCATGTACTGGTATGAAGAAGTCTCCTGTTCCCTCCTCCCCCCATCCTCCCCGATATGTGTCTGCTGTACCATGTACTGGTAGGAGGAAGTCTCCTGTTCTCTCCTCCCCCCCCCCCCCCTCCGATATGTGTCTGCTGTACCATGTACTGGTATGAGGAAGTCTCCTGTTCTCTCCTTAACCCCCCCCCACCCCCCCCCCCCCCCATATGTGTTGTCCCATGTACTGGTATGAAGAGGTCTCCTGTTCTCCCCCCCCCCCCCCCCCCAAATATGTGTATGCTGTCCCATGTACTGGTATGAAGAGGTCTCCTGTTCTCTTTGTATTGCTTCCTTTGTATGACACCCCTGGTGTTCCTGCAAGTCCATCTGCTTTCTTTATAAAACTGACCACCACTAAGCACGACAGCACAGTGTGGCAAGTTGCTATGCTGGGAACTCTGTGTGTTCTCCTCCAATGAGCAGATCCAATGAGCAGACTTGTCCTTTTGTCCTGACACGCCTCCACTGCACAGCCACTGGCAAGATCAGTGTGCTGTTGCTTCCCCCCCCCCTCCCCCAGCTCCTATGAGGCTGAGAACAGGGGGAATGTGATCACTTATCAATAAAGGGGAAAAAAGGGATTTATGTTTTTTTATTTCTATACACAAATGTTTTGCCTTTCATTTCTATTGTACACTGAATGGGTTGTTTTATGATGTGATCGTTTACAAATCACTTTAAGTGGGTGTATAAGATAAAGTTTGTGAACCCCTGAGCAGAAGTTTTGTGATGCGTTGTCATGTAGGACAATACAGGACAGAACACATGGGGGGGGGGGGGGACTTCTGCAAGGCGGGATTACAACGTGAACCAATCTGATTGAGGATTACCTCTCCTCCTTTGTTGGCAGGCTGGCGGGTTTTCTTTTTCTTGCTTTGCTTCTTTCGATCTTCGCCGCCGCCGGTGCTGCCCGTTCCACCTTTCTCCACTTTCAGCGGGTCGCTCGGCTTCTTCTCCGGCTCGCTGCTTGTGGGGGTGGGTGGCTCCTCGTCCTCGGGCGGGAGGGGGAGGGGCTCCAGGTAGTAGGTACGTGGCTTGGGCTTTAGGTGAGTGTGGTAGAGGAGTAAACGCTGCTGCTCCTCCATCCGAGACACGCGCCTATCCACCCGCACCGTCCCAAACCACCCCCAGGAAAGGGGAGCCGACTGCTTCAACCCCTCAAACAGGTCCCAAGGGGAAATTTTTTGCTTGGTGGAGACTTGAAGGCCCTATAAAAGGATGGCAGCAAAAACAAAACACAATTATAAAGGATCCAATCCATTGTAAGATAAAAGCTCAACTCCAGGCAGACAAATACAGAGATGAACTGAATGCATGGAAGCCAATACACCTGCCAAAGGATTTCAATCCCTGCCCATTCAGTCCTAAGATTTGCACAGCTCTGCCACAAAGCTAAATGAGATGCCCTAGCTATTCTATGCATTTAAAAGGGGTCATGAACCTCTGAAATGAGCAAAGCATATCCTTCTATAGCGTATACTTACCTTAAATCATAGCACCAGAAATGTGATTTCTGTCTGCTGCCTCCTTCCTCTGCAATCTGCATGAGCCATTTCAGACAGTTTATACCACCATTAGACAATCCAGGGCAAGGGAAGAGGGTGGAGGGAGAGGGAAGAGGGTGGAGGCAGAGGGAAGAGGGCAGGGGGAAGAGGGCGGAGGGAGAGGGAAGAGGGCAGAGGGACAGGGCAGGGGGAAGAGGGCGGAGGGAGAGGGAAGAGGGCAGAGGGACAGGGCAGGGGGAAGAGGGCAGAGGGAAGAGGGCGGAGGGAGAGGGAAGAGGGCGGAGGGCAGAGGGCAGGGGGAAGAGGGCGGAGGGCAGGGGGAAGAGGGCGGAGGGAGGAGGGAAGAGGGAAGAGGGCAGAGGGACAGGGCAGGGGGAAGAGGGCAGAGGGACAGGGCAGGGGGAAGAGGGCAGAGGGAAGAGGGCGAGGGAAGAGGGCGGAGGGCAGGGGGAAGAGGGCGGAGGGCAGGGGGAAGAGGGCGGAGGGCAGGGGGAAGAGGGCGGAGGGCAGGGGGAAGAGGGCAGAGGGACAGGGCAGGGGGAAGAGAGCAGGGGAAGAGGGCAGAGGGGACAGGGCAGGGGGAAGAGGGCGGAGGGGACAGGGCAGGGGGAAGAGGGCGGAGGGGACAGGGCAGGGGGAAGAGGGCGGAGGGGACAGGGGCAGGGGGGAAGAGGGCGGAGGGGACAGGGCAGGGGGAAGAGGGCGGAGGGACAGGGCAGGGGAAGAGGGCGGAGGGAAGAGGGCAGAGGGAGAGGGAAGAGGGACAGGGCAGGGGGAAGAGGGCGGAGGGAAAGGGAGAGGGCGGAGGGAAAGGGCGGAGGGAAAGGGAGAGGGCGGAGGGAAAGGGAGAGGGAAAGGGAGAGGGAAAGGGCGAGGGAAAGGGAAAGGGCGAGGGAAAGGGAAAGGGCGAGGGAAAGGGCGAGGGAAAGGGCGAGGGAAAGGGCGAGGGCGAGGGCGAGGGAAAGGGCGAGGGAAAGGGAGAGGGCGAGGGAAAGAGAGAGGGCGAGGGAAAGAGAGAGGGCGAGGGAAAGGGTGAGGGCGAGGGAAAAAGAGAGGGCGAGGGAAAAAGAGAGGGCGAGGGAAAGGGTGAGGGAAAGGGTGAGGGAAAGGGTGAGGGAAAGGGAGAGGGCGAGGGAAAGAGAGAGGGCGAGGGAAAGAGAGAGGGCGAGGGAAAGAGAGAGGGCGAGGGAAAGAGAGAGGGCGAGGGAAAGAGAGAGGGCGAGGGAAAGGGTGAGGGAAAGGGTGAGGGTGAGGGAAAGGGTGAGGGCGAGGGAAAGGTCGGAGGTAAAGGGAGAGGGCGAGGGAAAGGGAGAGGGCGGAGGGAAAGGGAGAGGGCAGAGGGACAGGGCAGGGGGAAGAGGGACAGGGCAGGGGGAAGAGGGACAGGGCAGGGGGAAGAGGTCAGAGGGAAAGGGAGGGGGAAGAGGTCAGAGGGAAAGGGAGAGGGCAGAGGGCGAGGGAAAGGGAGAGGGAAAGGGAGAGGGCGGAGGGAAAGGGAGAGGGCGGAGGGAAAGGGAGAGGGCGAAGGGAAAGGGAGAGGGCGGAGGGAAAGGGAGAGGGCGGAGGGAAAGGGCGAGAGAAAGGGAGAGGGAAAGGGAAGAGGGCAGAGGGACAGGGCAGGGGGAAGAGGTCGGAGGGAAAGGGAGAGGGCAGAGGGAGAGGGAAGAGAGACAGGGCAGGGGGAAGAGGTCAGAGGGAAAGGGAGAAGGCAGAGGGAGATGGCAGAGGGAGAGGGACAGGGCAGGGGGAAGAGGTTGGAGGGAGAGGGAAGAGGGACAGGGGGAAGAGGTCGGAGGTAAAGGGAGAGGGCAGAGGGAGAGGGCAGAGGGAAGAGATCGGAGGGAAAGGGAGAGGGCAGAGGGAGAGGGAAGAGGGACAGGGCAGGGGGAAGAGGTCGGAGGGAAAGGGAGAGGGAAAGGGAGAGGGAAAGGGAGAGGGAGAGGGAAAGGGAGAGGGCGAGGGAAAGGGAGAGGGCGAGGGAAAGGGAGAGGGAAAGGGAGAGGGCGAGGGAGAGGGAAAGGGAGAGGGCGAGGGAGAGGGCGAGGGAAAGGGAGAGGGCGAGGGAAAGGGAGAGGGAAAGGGAGAGGGAAAGGGAGAGGGAAAGGGAGAGGGAAAGGGAGAGGGCGAGGGAAAGGGAGAGGGAAAGGGAGAGGGCGAGAGAAAGGGAGAGGGCGAGGGAAAGGGAAGAGGGCAGAGGGACAGGGCAGAGGGAAGGGGGACAGGGCAGGGGGAAGCGGTCAGAGGGAAAGGGAGAGGGCAGAGGGAGAGGGAAGAGGGACAGGGCAGGGGGAAGAGGTCGGAGGGAAAGGGGGAGGGCAGAGGGACAGGGCAGGGGGAAGAGGTCGGAGGGAAAGGGAGAGGGCAGAGGGAGAGGGAAGAGGGCAGAGGGAGAGGGCAGAGGGAAGAGGTCGGAGGGAAAGGGAGAGGGAAGAGGGCAGAGGGAAGAGGGCAGAGGGAAGAGGGCAGAGGGAAAGGGAGAGGGAAGAGGGCAGAGGGACAGGGCAGGGGGAAGAGGTCGGAGGGAAAGGGAGAGGTCGGAGGGAAAGGGAGAGGTCGGAGGGAAAGGGAGAGGTCGGAGGGAAAGGGAGAGGTCGGAGGGAAAGGGAGAGGTCGGAGGGAAAGGGAGAGGTCGGAGGGAAAGGGAGAGGTCGGAGGGAAAGGGAGAGGTCGGAGGGAAAGGGAGAGGTCGGAGGGAAAGGGCGAGGGAAAAGGAGAGGGAAAAGGAGAGGGCAAGGGAGAGGGAAGAGGGCAGAGGGACAGGGCAGGGGGAAGAGGTCGGAGGGAAAGGGAGAGGGCAGAGGGAGAGGGCAGAGGGAGAGGGCAGAGGGAAGAGGGACAGGGCAGGGGGGAAGAGGTCGGAGGGAAAGGGAGAGGTCAGAGGGAGAGGGAAGAGGGACAGGGCAGGGGGAAGAGGTCGGAGGGAAAGGGAGAGGGAAGAGGGACAGGGCAGGGGGAAGAGGTCGGAGGGAAAGGGAGAGGTCGGAGGGAAAGGGAGAGGTCGGAGGGAAAGGGAGAGGTCGGAGGGAAAGGAAGAGGTCGGAGGGAAAGGAAGAGGTCGGAGGGAAAGGAAGAGGTCGGAGGGAAAGGAAGAGGTCGGAGGGAAAGGAAGAGGTCGGAGGGAAAGGGAGAGGTCGGAGGGAAAGGGAGAGGTCGAGGGAGAGGTCGTGGGAGAGGGAAAGGGCGAGGGAAAGGGAGAGGGAAAGGAAGAGGTCGGAAGGAAAGGGAGAGGGCAGAGGGAGAGGGCAGAGGGAAGAGGTCAGAGGGAAAGGGAGATGGCAGAGGGAGAGGGACAGGGCAGGGGGAAGAGGTCGGAGGGAGAGGGAAGAGGGCAGAGGGAGAGGGAAGAGGGCAGAGGGAAGAGGGCAGAGGGAAGAGGGCAGAGGGAAGAGGGCAGAGGGAAGAGGGCAGAGGGAAAGGTCGGAGGGAAAGGTCGGAGGGCAGAGGGAGAGGTCGGAGGGCAGAGGGAGAGGTCGGAGGGCAGAGGGAGAGGTCGGAGGGAAAGGGAGAGGTCGGAGGGAAAGGGAGAGGTCGGAGGGAAAGGGAGAGGTCGGAGGGAAAGGGAGAGGGAAAGGGAGAGGGCTAGGGCGAGGGCTAGGGCGAGGGCAAGGGCTAGGGCGAGGGCGAGGGCAAGGGCGAGGGCGAGGGCAAGGGCGAGGGCGAGGGCAAGGGAAAGGGAAAGGGAAAGGGAGAGGGCAAGGGAAAGGGAGAGGGCGAGGGAAAGGGAGAGGGCGAGGGAAAGGGAGAGGGCGAGGGAAAGGGAGAGGGAAAGGGAGAGGGCGAGGGAAAGGGAGAGGGCGAGGGAAAGGGAGAGGGAAAGGGAGAGGGAGAGGGAAAGGGAGAGGGCGAGGGAAAGGGAGAGGGCGAGGGAAAGGGAGAGGGAAAGGGCGAGGGAAAGGGCGAGAGCGAGGGAAAGGGCGAGGGAAAGGGCGAGAGCGAGGGAAAGGGCGAGAGAAAGGGAAAGGGCGAGAGAAAGGGAAAGGGCGAGAGAAAGGGAAAGGGCGAGAGAAAGGGAAAGGGCGAGGGAAAGGGAGAGGGCGAGGGAAAGGGAGAGGGCAAGGGAAAGGGAGAGGGCAAGGGAAAGGGAGAGGGAAAGGGAGAGGGCAAAGGCCGAACCTTCCCCCCTCCTAAGAAAAAGGGCGCAAGTCCCTTTGTTAATTAACCACTTTAGCTCCAGTGATGTACCGGCACATCACTGGAGCTATACTGGGATAATATGCAGCTGCAGGTATCTTGTAAAAGCAATCCTAATAGCCAACTAGCCGCTGGATTGCTTTAACAAGCAGTTAAAGGCACATTTGTGCTGCAGGGGATGCCCAAAGCCTGACATGTATCTTAGTGAAGACTTCTGGGAAAATCAGTGGGCCAATCACACAAGCAGGAAATTACATTAATGGGGGGTGTTCTGTATACCATCTGTGTATAGAGCGCCTCCAGGCGGCCATATTGCATTCTGCTGAAAATAACAGCGGCTGCAGATTGAAAGGGAAAGGGAATTTTTAAGAACATTCAATTACAATCTGACTTGTGTAGCGATTTGTATACGCTACATTATTATTTTCCCTTGAAGGACATATGAGTGTATACAGAGCGGTGTCATTGGGTGAATCTGCCCGGTGTTCAGCTTTACACTCGCAGGATGTAAAACTCCACCAATAGAAGATTTTTTGGTCACATGACTCTCACCTCTTTTTTGAATATGGAGTCAAAGCCGGCAATCTTGTTTCCTTTGGTGTCGATCAGCGACCCCTGCGGCTCACATGTGATCACGTCTCTCATTTGCTTTGGTAGCGGCAACAACTGGCGGACCTTCTCCAGACTCTCCGACTGCCGGTCTCCCAATTCCTTCTACAGAGAGAACAAGAAATGGTATAGAGGGCGGAAAACCGAGACCAACCCAGGGGGGGAGGGGGGAGGGGACACAGAACATTACCCTCAGCTTCTTCACCAGGTTCATGTATGCCCGTTTGTTCTCCTCCATGCTGCCCTGAGAAATGCTGGACATGTCCGCCGCCAACGTTCCATTAATCAGGACGCTCAGCATGTCCAGCACTGTGGTGAAGAGTTCACTGCAAAGCAAGACATACGTGTTACATGCGTGTATATCAGTCACATGACACCAGCTGCTCTACATACCCCACCGCGAGCAGCTGCTCTACGCAACCCCACCGCGAGCAGCTGCTCTATATACCCCACCGCGAGCAGCTGCTCTATATACCCCACCCCACCGCAAGCAGCTGCTCTACGCAACCCCACCGCGAGCAGCTGCTCTATATACCCCACCGCGAGCAGCTGCTCTATATACCCCACCGCGAGCAGCTTTTCTACATACCTCACCGCGAGCAGCTGCTCCACGCACCCCACCGCGAGCAGCTGCTCCACGCACCCCACCGCGAGCAGCTGCTCCACGCACCCCACCGCGAGCAGCTGCTCTATATACCCCAACGCGAGCAGCTGCTCTACGCAACCCCACCGCGAGCAGCTGCTCTACGCAACCCCACCGCGAGCAGCTGCTCCACGCACCCCACCGCGAGCAGCTGCTCCACGCACCCCACCGCGAGCAGCTGCTCTACGCAACCCCACCGCGAGCAGCTGCTCTACGCAACCCCACCGCGAGCAGCTGCTCTACGCAACCCCACCGCGAGCAGCTGCTCTACACAACCCCACCGCGAGCAGCTGCTCTACGCAACCCCACCGCGAGCAGCTGCTCTACGCAACCCCACCGCGAGCAGCTGCTCTACGCAACCCCACCGCGAGCAGCTGCTCTACGCAACCCCACCGCGAGCAGCTGCTCTACGCAACCCCACCGCGAGCAGCTGCTCTACGCAACCCCACCGCGAGCAGCTGCTCTACGCAACCCCACCGCGAGCAGCTGCTCTACGCAACCCACCGCGAGCAGCTGCTCTACGCAACCCCACCGCGAGCAGCTGCTCTACTCACCCCACCGCGAGAAGCTGTTTAGAGCCAACGCTCAACTTTCTTGAAATGACAACCGATGTGGCTAAGCAGCTGCTCAGTTGTGATTACACAGAGTGGGAGGGGACGCTTCCCCCCCCCCCCCCCCGCAATAGGATGGGAGACCTAGGCGGGCTGTGGAAGGCGACGGGAGGGAAGTCAACTCCCACTCCTTGAAATGAATACCGATGTGGCTGAGCAGCCGCTTGGTTATTACAAGGAGTGGGAGGGGACATCCCCTCGCTCCTCCCACCACCTTCTCGGGCCGGGAACCTGAGCCACCTGCTGGCCGAAGACCCGGACAAAGCTGCATTCGGCTCGGATCGGGTCTCTGATGTAAAAACCAGGAAGTGATGTCACTTCCGGGTCCTGGAGCATTCAAGGCGACAGATTTTGAAAAAAAATGTCAGTATTCAAAACAGCAAAACTTAGAGTTTTGAATGCTTTTAAGTGCAGAGGAGGAGTTTCTGGGTTTTGAGTCATTTTCTAGCAAAAAATACTGATTTTTAACTTGTAAGCAATAAATGTCAGAAATGGGCGTGGTCTTTAAGTGGTTACAATGTTTTTGAGGTGGTGAATTACTTATTGGATTGCATGTCCACAGTGCCGCTGCTGATTATATCCAGGAGTAGTACCGCCCATTCCGTGGTCTGCTGGGTGCTGCGCTGCACGGTGTCAAACATTCCGCCCACCTGGAGACAGAAGATCAGAATAAAGGACCAGGACCGGAGGAAACGCACGGTGACTCTCAGAGATATAAAATAAAGAGACGTCTCACCAGGTTCAGCCGGAGCTTCAACACGTCGTGCAGCAGCTGAGGGGTTTTACAATCGTCCTGATATTGATCTTCTCTCCAATTACTAACAATCTGAAAACCAATCACACAAAAAATGTCATGCGTTAACCCCTTCCCACCCAGGGGGCGGGGACTGTCTGACCACTAATTGGCTGCCACAGTGGTCACATGATTGGGAGCCGTTCCCCCCCAGCTATTGATTATGATGGAAATTTTTTTTTTAATTGGATGTTTTACAGCAGAAAGTAAAAAAAAAAGAAACCTTTTCTAAATTTTTGGTCTCTTTGTTTAGATCACAAAAAAATAAAAATGCAGTTGCGATCAAAAACCACCAAAAGAAATTTCTATTTGTAGGCAAAAAATTATATAAATTTTATTTGGGTACAGCGTTGCATGACTGCGCAATTGTCAGTTAAAGTAATGCAGTGCTGAAGAGCAAAAAATGGCCTGGTCATTAAAGGGGGAGGGGGGGTTAAACCTTCCAGGGGGTCAAGTACAGCCTTATTCCAACATGGATTCAATTCATTTTCCTCAAAATTCTACAAACCCCTCCCCCATAATGACAACGTGAGAGGAATTTGTGTGAAATCTTTGCAAATTTATTTGAAAATAGAAAAGGAAAAAATCCCATGTACATAAGTATTCACCCCCTCTGCCATGTACATAAGTATTCACCCCCTCTGCCATGTACATAAGTATTCACCCCCTCTGCCATGTACATAAGTATTCGCACCCTCTGCCATGTACATAAGTATTCACCCCCTTTGCCATGTACATAAGTATTCACACCCTCTGCTCAGTACTTTGGTGAAGCTCCTTTGGCACCAATTCCAGCCTCCAGTATTTCTGAGTATGATGCTACAAGCTTGGCTCTCCTATTTTTGGGAAGTTTCTCCCATTCTTCTTTGCAGGACCTCTCAAGCTCCATCAGGTTGGATGGGGGAGGGTCGGTGCTCAGCCATTTTCAGATCTCTCCAGAGATGTCCAATCGGGTTCAAGTCTGGGCTCTGGCTGGGCCACTCAAGGACATTCACAGAGTTGTCCCATAGTCACTCCTTTGTTATCTTGGCTGTGTGCTTAGGGTCGTTGTCCTGTTGGAAGATGAACCTTCACCCCAGTCTGAGGTCCAGAGTGCTCTGGAGAAGGTTTTCATAAAGGATGTCTCTGTACATTGCTGCATTCATATTTCCCTCCATCCTGACTAGTCTCCCAGTTCCTCCCCACAGCATGATGCTGCCACCACCATGCTTCACAGTAGGGATGGTATTGGCCAGGTGATGGGCGGTGCCTGGTTTCCTCCAGACATGACGCTTGCCATTCAGGCCAAAGAGTTCAATCTTTGTTTCATCAGAGCAGAGAATTTTGTTTCTCATGGTCTGAGAGTCCTTCAGGTGTCTTTTGGTAAACTCCAGGCGGGCTGTCATGTGACTTTTACTGAGGAGTGGCTTCCGTCTGGCCACTCCCATACAGGCCTGATTGGTGGAGGGCTGCAGAGATGGTTGTTCTTCTGGAAGGTTCTCCTCTCTCCACAGAGAAACGCTGGAGCTCTGTCAGAGTCACCATCGGGTTCTTGGTCACCTCCCTGACTAAGGCCCCCCTCCCCCGATCGCTCAGTTTGGCCGGGCGGCCGCTCTAGGAATAGTCCTGGGGGTTCCAAACTTCTTCCATTTACAGATGATGGAGGCCACTGTGCTCATTGGGACCTTCAATGCTGCAGAAATGTTTCTGTACCCTTCCCCCGATCTGTACCTCCATACAATCCTGTCTCCGAGGTCTACAGACAATTCCTTGGACTTCATGGCTTGGTTTGTGCTCTGACATGCACTGTTACCTGTGGGACCTTCTATAGACAGGTGTGTGCCTTTCCAAATCATGTCCAATCACCTGAATTTACCACAGGTGGACTCCAATCAAGTTGTAGAAACATCTGAAGGACGATCAGTGGAAACAGGAGGCACCTGAGCTCAATTCTGAGTGTCATGGCAAAGGGGGTGAATACTTATGTACATGGGATTTTCTTTTTAATAAATTTGCAACAGGGGAGGAGTTTCTTATCTCTGATATGGGGGGGGGGGGGTGAAGAGCACAGGGGAGGAGTTTCTTATCTCTGATATGGGGGGGGGGGTGAAGAGCACAGGGGAGGAGTTTCTTATCTCTGATAGGGGGGGGTGAAGAGCACAGGGGAGGAGTTTCTTATCTCTGATATTGGGGGAGTGAAGAGCACAGGGGAGGAGTTTCTTATCTCTGATAGGGGGGGGTGAAGAGCACAGGGGAGGAGTTTCTTATCTCTGATATGGGGGGGTGAAGAGCACAGGGGAGGAGTTTCTTATCTCTGATATGGGGGGAGTGAAGAGCACAGGGGAGGAGTTTCTTATCTCTGATATTGGGGGAGTGAAGAGCACAGGGGAGGAGTTTCTTATCTCTGATATGGGGGGGGGGGGTTGAAGAGCACAGGGGAGGAGTTTCTTATCTCTGATATGGGGGGGGGGTGAAGAGCACAGGGGAGGAGTTTCTTATCTCTGATATGGGGGGGGGGGTGAAGAGCACAGGGGAGGAGTTTCTTATCTCAGATATTGGGGGAGTGAAGAGCACAGGTGAGGAGTTTCTTATCTCTGATAGGGGGGGGGGGTGAAGAGCACAGGGGAGGAGTTTCTTATCTCTGATATGGGGGGGTGAAGAGCACAGGGGAGGAGTTTCTTATCTCTGATATGGGGGGGTGAAGAGCACAGGGGAGGAGTTTCTTATCTCTGATATTGGGGGAGTGAAGAGCACAGGGGAGGAGTTTCTTATCTCTGATATGGGGGGGGTGAAGAGCACAGGGGAGGAGTTTCTTATCTCTGATATGGGGGGGTGAAGAGCACAGGGGAGGAGTTTCTTATCTCTGATATGGGGGGGGGTGAAGAGCACACGGGAGGAATTTCTTATCTCTGATATTGGGGGAGTGAAGAGCACAGGGGAGGAGTTTCTTATCTCTGATATTGGGGGGGGGGTGAAGAGCACAGGGGAGGAGTTTCTTATCTCTGATATTGGGGGAGTGAAGAGCACAGGGGAGGAGTTTCTTATCCCTGATGGGGGGGGGGGGTGAAGAGCACAGGGGAGGAGTTTCTTATCTCTGATATTGGGGGAGTGAAGAGCACAGGGGAGGAATTTCTTATCCCTGATGGGGGGGGGGGGTGAAGAGCACAGGGGAGGAATTTCTTATCCCTGATGGGGGGGGGGGGGTGAAGAGCACAGGGGAGGAGTTTCTTATCTCTGATATTGGGGGTGGGGGGGGTGAAGAGCACAGGGGAGGAATTTCTTATCTCTGATATGGGGGGGGGTGAAGAGCACAGGGGAGGAGTTTCTTATCTCTGATATGGGGGGGGGTGAAGAGCACAGGGGAGGAGTTTCTTATCTCTGATATGGGGGGGGTGAAGAGCACAGGGGAGGAGTTTCTTATCTCTGATATGGGGGGGGGGGTGAAGAGCACAGGGGAGGAGTTTCTTATCTCTGATATGGGGGGGGGGGTGAAGAGCACAGGGGAGGAATTTCTTATCCCTGATGGGGGGGGGGGTGAAGAGCACAGGGGAGGAATTTCTTATCCTAATCCCGTTGTGTCCCATAGTAAGTGAAACAAACTGAAGAAAAGGAAATTGGTGACCAGAAGGGGGGGGGGGGAGGGTCACTCACCTGCTGTACCTGGCCATACAGGGACGCCAGTAGCCCCTCCCTCTGCTCATCCTGTCCCTTCAAACACGTCAGCACCAAAGACAGAAACGGCTGCTGGCTCAGCAAAGACATGCTAAAATAAAGAGAGACCCCAACAAAAATCAACCCGCGGCTCTTCAGAAGAGTCATTTACCTTTAATTAGAACTCCGCCCCCAAAATCAGATTGGTTTAACCACTTTAAGACCAGAAGGATTCCCTCCTTAACCACTTGCCGACCGCCTAACGACTATATACTGCGGCAGTCAGCCGCTCCCAGGCAAAAATACGTAGACCTACGTCGCCTGTAGGGGGCGGGCGAGCGCGCACTGCCGCCGGCACACCCCCGCTCGTTCCCTGGGGAGCCAGCGCGTGTGACCAGCGGCTCCGATGGCCACCGGCCACTCGCAATCTCCCGCAGCAGTGAGAGAAGAATGGACGGATGATGTAAACACAACCAACTGTCATTCTCCCTGATCACAGAGGCTATGTGATCCTTGTATATAGGATCGTATGTCTCTGATTACATCACAAGCCACGCCCCCTGACAGTCAGAATAACGCCCCTAGGGACACACTTAACCCTTTGATCACCAATAAAGTTAACCCCTTCCCTGCCAGTGTCATTATTACAGTAACAGTGTATATTTATAGTACTGATTACTGTAGTAATGTCACTGGTCCCCCCCCAAAAGTGCCAAAAATGTCAGTTAGGGGTCCGATCTGTCCGCTGCAATGTTGCAGTCCCCCCCCCAAAAAAAAAAAAAAAAAAAAAAAAATCGCATATTGCTGCCATTACTAGTTAAAAAAAAAAAAAAAAACAATAAAAATGACAGAAATCTTTCCCTTAGTAAACGCAATAACTTTTGCGCAAACCAATCAAAATACGCTTATTGCGATTTTTTTTTTACCAAAAATATGTAGCAAAAAACAAATTGGCCTAAAATATTAAAAAAATTAAATTTTTACAAAAAGTGTTAAAAATATTGTTAATGATTCAAAACTGTTGCTCTTTTTTTGTTTATAGCGTAAAAAATTAAAAATAAAGTAAAAATCGCACAGGTGATGAAATACCACCAAAAGAAATCTCTGTTTGTGGGAAAAAAGGACATCAATTTCATTTGGGTACAGCGTCGCACGACCGCGCAATTGTCCGTTAAAGTCACGCAGTGCCGAATTGTAAAATAGGGCCTGGTCTTTGAGCAGCCAAATCCTCCGGGGCTGAAGTGGTTAATATAAATCACGATGGAGAGTGTATAATATATGTGGATTTGTTCTTCCCACCTCTTCTGCTTTTGGCGGTCTCGCTCCTTCCGTGAGGACGATCCGAGGTGTTGTCCTTTCTCCAGCTCCTCTCCAGCAGCCTTCAGGACGTGGCCCTGAACAGAGGTGGGCAGCTTAGCGATCAGAGGGGCCACCAGCCACACGCCGGACCTCTCCAACGCACTGAAAAGAGGGGAAGAAACGTGAATAAAATCCATAAAGACCCCAAACCTGCACCCACAATAAAGGGGGGCACCAACCTTAACACTGGCTTAGACTTGGCATTGGGGGTGGAGTTGCTGGTTGCAGCGTTGTTAGCGGGAGGATTGGTGGGAGGAGCCGTACAAACATTCTCCGCCGATTGCTGAAATACTTCAATGGTGGCTTTGGCGATGTTTTCCAGAAGAGAATTCATTTCCTAAATGACAGAATTATAAAAAAAAATACAGGAACTGGGATCGCTGTCCCCATCCCCCATGGGGTCTCCAGAGAGCCCCCCACCCTCAGAAAACTATCCAGGTCCAGTCTGGGGAAGCTTTGGTGTTGGATCGTTACGGCAGGCAAACAAATGAAGTGTTTGCCCGGTCTAGAGACATAAGAGGGTCTGCAGTAAAGGAGTAATACAGCCGGGTCACCCCACTCTGATTGGTCTAGAGACATAAGAGGGTCTGCAGTATGGGAGTAATACAGCCGGGTCACCCCACTCTGATTGGTCTAGAGACATAAGAGGGTCTGCAGTATGGGAGTAATACAGCCGGGTCACCCCACTCTGATTGGTCTAGAGACATAAGAGGGTCTGCAGTAAGGGAGTAATACAGCCGGGTCACCCCACTCTGATTGGTCTAGAGACATAAGAGGGTCTTTCCTCTTCTGCAGTATGGGAGTAATACAGCCGGGTCACCCCACTCTGATTGGACAGTGAAGGAGAAGCAGCAGACTGATGAACTCATCCTGCTGCTCATGTAGCTCTCAGCTCCCCTTGTGCTGCCTGTCCCTATCCCAGTCAGATTTTTCATTTTTTCCCCAAGAGGAAATTGCCAATACAATTTAAGAAATTTGGACTAGTTACATAGTAATAGTTCATACATAGTTATATTTGCTGCATTCGTTAAAAGAGATGGATTGTTTTTTTTTTTTTTTTTTAATTCATACTGACCCAGGTGGATGCAGCATCTATCCCCTGGCGCCTCTAACACTGTCAGTCACCGACTGCCTGGGCTCACCGGGGCGCTGGGCTGTGGAGGGGGTGGGGGTGCTGGGCTGTGGAGGGGGCGGGGGCGCTGGGCTGTGGAGGGGGCGGGGGCGCTGGGCTGTGGAGGGGGCGGGGGCGCTGGGCTGTGGAGGGGGCAGGGGCGCTGGGCTGTGGAGGGGGCGGGGGCGCTGGGCTGTGAAGGGGGCAGGGGCTGTGAAGGGGGCGGGGGTGCTGGGCTGTGAAGGGCGCTGGGCTGTGGAGGGGGCGGGGGTGCTGGGCTGTGAAGGGGGAAGGGCGCTGGGCTGTGAAGGGGGAAGGGCGCTGGGCTGTGAAGGGGGCGCTGGGCTGTGAAGGGGGCGCTGGGCTGTGAAGGGGGCGGGGGCGCTGGGCTGTGAAGGGGGCAGAGGCTGTGAAGGGGGCAGCGGCTGCGAAGAGGGCGGGGCACTGGGCTGTGAAGGGGCGCTGGGCTGTGGAGGGGGCGCTGGGCTGTGAAGGGGGCAGGGGCTGTGAAGGGGGCGGGGGGGCTGGGCTGTGAAGGGGGCGGGGGCTGTGAAGGGGGCGGGGGCTGTGAAGAGGGGAGGGGCGCTGGGCTGTGAAGGGGGCAGCGGCTGTGAAGGGGGCGCTGAGCTGTGAAAGGGAAGTGGAGCTCCAATCAACTCCTAACCCAGGATGTGATTCGATCCGTTTCTCAGTGCCCTCCCCCGTTACTCACATTGCTGGTTGTCTGTTTAATCATCAGCTGAAGTTCCAAAGCAGACTGTCTCATCGTCCACTGATCCAGGCTCTGCAGAGTAAAGAAAAGACAAATGACACAGAGGAGCACAAAACACAACGTAACCCCCAGTGACCAAATTCCCAACATTCAAATGGGTGAGAGAACCGAAATTGGACAGAAATAGATTTCCATGCTCACATGCCGATTACCGTGCGCAGAGGAATTGCACTTCGTTGGCACTGACCTGCAGGATGTGTTTGATGCGTTGTCTCTGCGGATTGTCTCCTTGCTCGGTGTCGCCCAGGCGGTGCGGATAACAGATTAGCTGCATGAGACGCTGAGCCTGAGCGCTGCTGAGAACCGGATCCTGGAGATCAATGGAGTCCTCACACAGGGAGCGCACGCAGCGCTCACCGACCCATTCCTGGAGGAAGAGAAGAAGACGAGGATTGGAGGAAGAGAAGACGAGGATTGGAGGAGGAGAAGAAGACGAGGATTGGAGGAAGAGAAGAAGACGAGGATTGGAGGAAGAGAAGACGAAGATGAGAAGACGAGGATGAAGGAGGAGAAGACGAGGATGGAGGAGGAGAAGACGAGGATGGAGGAGGAGAAGACGAGGATGGAGGAGGAGAAGACGAGGATGGAGGAGGAGAAGACGAGGATGGAGGAGGAGAAGACGAGGATGGAGGAAGAGAAGACGAGGATGGAGGAAGAAAAGACGAGGATGGAGGAAGAAAAGACGAGGATGGAGGAAGAAAAGACGAGGATGGAGGAAGAAAAGACGAGGATGGAGGAGCCGCAACACAACTGGTCTGCCTCTAAATCACGTCTGACTTCTACTTATCATACGGCTGGGAGAGAGCGGAGAGGTGGGCGGACCTACACTCTTCATTCTCTTCTGCATTAACTGCGATTATCACACAACCCAGTCCCATCCACAAGAAAAATACCCGAAATAATGAGGTCTGTGATGAAGGGGGGAATCACAGGAGTGAGGAGGATGTCAGGAGGTTGAATCTGAGTGTTAAACATTTCAGTGTGCTTCAGTGTCACCACATAGCAAACCACCCCGAAGTGCACAACAGCCCAGGGCATCCCGAGACAGCCCCATTAACCCAGGGCATCCCGAGACAGCCCCGCGAGCCCAGGGCATCCCGAGACAGCCCCGCGAGCCCAGGGCATCCCGAGACAGCCCCGCTAACCCAGGGCATCCCGAGACAGCCCCGCTAACCCAGGGCATCCCGAGACAGCCCCGCTAACCCAGGGCATCCCGAGACAGCCCCGCTAACCCAGGGCATCCCGAGACAGCCCCGCTAACCCAGGGCATCCCGAGACAGCCCCGCTAACCCAGGGCATCCCGAGACAGCCCCGCTAACCCAGGGCATCCCGAGACAGCCCCGCTAACCCAGGGCATCCCGAGACAGCCCCTGTAACCCAGGGCATCCCGAGACAGCCCCATTAACCCAGGGCATCCCGAGACAGCCCCGCGAGCCCAGGGCATCCCGAGACAGCCCCGCGAGCCCAGGGCATCCCGAGACAGCCCCGCGAGCCCAGGGCATCCCGAGACAGCCCCGCGAGCCCAGGGCATCCCGAGACAGCCCCGCGAGCCCAGGGCATCCCGAGACAGCCCCGCGAGCCCAGGGCATCCCGAGACAGCCCCGCGAGCCCAGCCATTATAGTTTCTCTCTATTGAGCATAAGGAACAAATAGAAGACAACCACAAGAACCTCTGACTGTCTCTCTTCTCAGGGTGTATTTATTTGGAATGGTGTTGCTCTAATCCTCAGTGTTAGGAAATACAAAGACATGAAGGAATGTTACCTGCGAGCAGCCAATCTCACCTGCTGACAGATGCTGCGCAGAACATATTTGGCGTACACATCCAAGCTGGCCGTCTCTATGGATACCAATCTACCGCCTGGCCTGTTTGCCATATCTTCATCTGTAATGTCTTCATTCCCCGCTGGAAGAGGGAAGCCTGAGCCTTGCAGTTCAGCATCACCTGGATAAACACATATACTAGTAAAAGAGGGGAAAATGGATGCGGAGGGTAACCGTGATATGGCAACGGCTAAAGGCCAAATCTCTCTGATATCACAGCCAGAAGAAGAGCTCACAAGCGGGCAGAGAGGACAGCGGCCAACATGTGAGTGTCCTCTATATATAAAGACCAGTAGGCAACATTGGCTGTGTACTTAGCTATCCCACAGTGCTCTGGGAATCTAGGAGACACAGCAGGGAAAATGAATGGTCCATGAAATCTATCAAGGATCCCCTAATTAAAAACATTATCTTTTATTGATACAGACCGTACTTACCCACAATAGGGCTCCATTCACATGTCACGATTTGAATTGCAGGCAATCGACACGATTATGCCCGTAATTCCAAATCACATGGCAGTCGCTGCACGGCACATGTCTGGGTGCCAATATCCTTTAGACGTGGTTCCCATTATTGCGGGTACCGGTTACCACCCGCAGCTAAAATGTGCTGCGCTTTAAAATTGTGCAGGAAAGCATTCCCTGTTAATGGCGCCCCCATGCGTCTAAAAACGCAGCGCATTTCTGGGTGTGGCAACCGCCAGGAAATCACATGGTATCAAAAACACCATGCTGTACCGCTGCGTTCTGAAAATGGCACCTTATACCTGCATAAAAACACAGGCCCAGCATTTCATTTAAATGAATTGGCTGCTGCGCCCACGCAAACCCAGGTCGCAGAGCTGCAAAACTGGGAACCGTGCTTAGCCGGCACCCCCAACAGGATGGATTTCTGCCACGATTGTCCAGAGGTAATCACGGCTTCTTTTAGGGCGACGTGTGCAGAGAGCAGGCTTGTCCTATGCGACGCGCAGAATTGGGCTTTGAAAACCGCATAGTGGGGACACTTGTGTGACAAGGGCATAAGGAGGGGGATGGTAAAAATTGCCTTATAGTGGGGGGGGGGGGGGGGGGGGAGACAACCTTTTGGAGGTTGAGCTCTACCTGGACAACATGGAGGAAAACAAAGATCCCAGGGGATGGGGGGTACTAGGCAACACCCCAAAAAAACAAAAAAGGACAACTATCAAGTTCCCAATAAAGAGACGTAGTGTTCTGTACCCCCCCAACACAGTGCCCCTTTTACATCACTCCCCCCCTCCCCCACTGTAGTGTCCTCTGCCCCCCACAGTATTGTTAGGCGACACCCTAAAAAAAAAAAAAAAAAAAACAGCTATCAAGTTCCCAATAAAGAGACAAAGACGTAGTGTTCTGTACCCCCCAAACACAGTGCCCCTTTTACATCACCCCCCCCCCCCACTGTAGTGTTCGGCGACACCCTAAAAAAAAAAAACAGCTATCAAGCTCCCAATAAAAAGACATAGACGTAGTGTTCTGTACCCCCCAAATGCAGTGTCCCCTGATCCGTTTACATCCCCCCCCCCCACTATAGTGTCCTTTGCCCCCCTATAATACTATACATCCCCCTCAAACAGTGCCCTCTACCCTTAACGTCAACCCTCTCCCCTCCCACACACTGTAGTGTCCTCCTGAACCCTTCCCAAAACAGGGTCCTCCGCACCCCTTCATATCATCCCTAAGGACTGCCTAGTAACCAATCACTGAGACAGCTCTCACCCCCCCCCCCCCCCCATCCATCCAGCACTATGCTGCCTCCTGCTCTCAACTCTGCAGAAAACGAGAGGGGCGGGGGGCAGGGGACAAGGGGGGAGGAAGGGGGACGGGACGGGGGGGGACAGGACGGGGGGGGGACGGGACGGGGGGAGCAGAGGATGGGACGGGGGGAGCAGAGGATGGGACGGGGGGAGCAGAGGATGGGACGGGGGGAGCAGAGGACGGGATGGTGGGGGGCGGAGGAGGGGGGGTGGGGCGGAGGACAGAGGGGACGGGGGGAGCGGAGGACG